>NC_142946.1:18722052-18729552 GCF_046866305.1 Octopus bimaculoides | reverse complement strand
TGAATACAAATATCTATATAAATCTACAATCTAATATAAACGGAATATAAAAGTGCACCTTTACGCGAATATTTGTTTATGTATATATATATATATATATATATATATATATATATATATATATATATATTATGTATATATATATATATATATATATATATATATATATATATATATTATGTATATATATATATATATATATATATATATATATATATATATATATATTATGTATATATATATATATATATATATATATATATATATATATATATATATATATGAATGTATATATATATATATATATATATATATATATATATATGATTGTATATATATATATTTATATATGCATAAATGTATCTATGTATATATGTAGGTATAGGTATTTATATATGTATATATATTGGCATATAAACAGTCAACACCACACAAACACCATGCACACAGCTCACACATATACACACACGTGATATTACACACACACACACTTGGGCGCATGCACATACCCACATATACACACAGATATCTCCTTCTCTTACAGTCCCCAGTCTTAGAAAACACTTTTTCCTCCCCCATTCCCTTCCGGTCATATCAAAATGTAACTACATGTGCATCGCTGGCGTTTTTGTTTATACGTATATATATATATATGTATATATATATATATATATATATATATATATATATATATATATATATATATATATATATATATATATATATATGTTACTATTCAAGAAGAGTGAACCCAGTGCGTGCACTCGCGTACTCGCGTATCCGCGCTAGCTAGTCGTGAGTAGTCGATACTACGACCACCTAGTGCGTGTGTGCGCGTATGTAAATTAGTAGATGCGCGCACGCGCGACGCGCATGCGCAGTATGTATGTATTTAAAGGCTGAATATATATAAAATAAAATGTTTTTTTTCTTTAACAAAACAAAGTAAATATTTTTTTTTATTAATACTTTTTAAAAACTACATTAAATAATCTTAAAAAATAATTTAAATAATAAAAAAATAAAGCAAATTAAATAAAAATAACACACTACCTCTTTTTGGTAACTTGACACCGAAGATTGCCGACGTGTAGATTATCGGAAAATTCAACTTTCAAGAACGCTATCCAAATTCCACGTGGAATCTATGGATACGCAACAATGTCTTTTTTTGAACACTGCTGGAACGTGAACCTTGACTAACTGGAATGTGAACCATTCTGAAAGGTGCTTCAGAATGTTTTCAAAACATTCATTTCCCGTTTTACCATACAGTTTGTTCTCTCCAAAGAAATTCGTCGAGATACAATTCGACCATGTCCGTGTGTACCCCCATCATAGTCATAAATCGTCTTTTTGCGTTCTTCCAATACCACTCAACCGAATTGGTATGAACACCTGTTGTTGGAACAACAACATTTTCAGAATAGTTCACCTTGAAATGGGTATATGTGGGGGTCCCATCTATTTCAGTAATCCCATTATAGGCACTCCAACAATCAGAATACACGGTAGTACTTGGTTTGATGAATTTCTTGATAAGGGGCAAATGAGTTTCCGAAGAACGGTCAGGTACAAAGACTAGAAATCCTTTTTTATCCTCTCTATCCCATCCTCCAAAAACCCACATCTCCTGTGGCATTCTACCTCTGTTGTATTTACGTTTGCACATCATAGAATTATCTATTTCAACGATGTACCCAAGTCCACCAATTTGGTAGGGGTTACACAAGAGAGAATTCCTTGTAATGTCCCTCATGTTCTGGTACCATTGAACAACAGTAGATTTTGAGACTCAGATGATGTATGAAGGGCTGTATTATGGGACCATAAATACGTTACAAAAATAAAATCCTGTAATTGTAATTTAGAGTTTGCCAGAAAAGAAGACTTCCTAATGGACTCTTTTGCAGTTTTATGTGTAGGGCAACAAAATAGCTTCCCTTCCTTATGTTTTATGAGTGTCAGTTCTTTCTGGCAATACGAACATCGGGGAGTGACACTATTCAGAACTTTCTTCTCCTTCAGAAACGAATACGCCGCATCAAAATCTCCAATATATGGTAATATATCATTCATTTTTGAAAAATGGTTAACACAACAAGTCAAAGCGAACTACTTCCCGCAAGGTTTTCCGTATAAATGATTTTTTAAGGCTTTCTTTAGAAATGTTTTTTTTTTTTTTGTTGATTTGCACATGCGTGCCTGTGTTTCAAAAACCTTACAAATTCGAACACGTGCGCTAATTACACACGTGTTCGATTTTTTAATGTTTTGGAAGCGCACGTGTTCCAACATTTAAGGTTTTGGAAACACAGGCATGCATGCGCAAATCAACAAAAAAGAAACATTTCTAAAGAAAGACTTAAAAAAACATTCCTACGAAAATTTGCGGGAAGCAGTTCGCTTTGACTTGTTGTCACTGGGACCACTCTTCTTGAATAGTACCTGCATACATATATATATATATATATATATATATATATATATATATATATATATATATATATATATATATATATATATATATATATATGTGTGTGTGTGTGTGTGTGTGTTTATGTGTTTATATGTATGTGTATATGTATACCTGTATGTATTTATATATGTATTTATGTACATATTATGCACCATCTCTATAACGGTTTAATATCCATAATCTGTGACTAAAACTTACTTTGAAATTTTGAAATGTAAACGATATGTGTCCGCATTCACGTCATTCTATAACGGCAAAAATATATTCTATTTTTGTCCTTGTACAAAAGAGAAATTGATGACTGTATTCGAAATACGAAATCGTAATACATCAAATATATTCCGAAACTTGTAAATATCGAGTATTTCTCGAATCTCTGCAAATATTCTTCCGGGACATGCGAAACTGATTATAGTATAGTTAATACTTGCCTGTTGAATAAATATGTTGATAATGTAAGTTTTTGAGTGTAGTTTTGCATTTAGGATTTTATATGATGATTGTACGATAATGTTCTGGATCCCTGGTCTGGGAGATGCGCTCTGCTCTTGAGCAAAAATCTTCATTTCAGTTTGCTACAGTCTACCCAGAAGGCAAAAGTGAGTGATCCTGAGACTGCACTGCGTCCTATGCAGTGGATGGGAATATATACGCCATAGAGACAGGAAGAACACATAATCATGAGCCTTTCGATGGGGAAATATTTTCATCTTTGTTTTTGCTTTTACATAAGAAGTAAACAGGTCCAGGATAGGATCATGACCACGCAGTTCAAATTATCTCTGAAGACATTCCGAACATTTAAAAAAAAAATATATATAGGCGTAGGAGTGGCTGTGTGGTAAGTAGCTTGCTTACGAACCACATGGTTCCGGGTTCAGTCCCACTGCGTGGCACCTTAGGCAAGTGCTTTCTACTAGAGCCTCGGGCCGACCAAAGCCTTGTGGGCTTATGGCCGAATTCCTATAGTGATTAACTGCCACTAAAGTTTCTGCATGGCAGTTACCAGCATATTCCAGAAAAATGTCCGCATTAGAGAAATATTGATCAGTACTTCTAATTAAAACTCAATTTAAGTTTGTGAACGCTGCACCCCAAAAGAGAGGTAAGTCCTGCTCGTTGAGCAATAACATGAGTCAGAACAATTCCATCAAACATTATAACAGAAATGTTATGGTTTACACAGTTAGGACCTATAAGTATTCCCATTTAGTGTATGCACCAAACAAAATGATTTATCTTAGTTACACTACAGAACGATTACAAAAAAGATTTAACGGACATAGATACGATGTCAGGCACAATAACAGTGCTTCCAAGGAACTTCGGAACATTTCACATCACTCCACTGCACTTTCAGTCCTCACAACCCATGAGCATAGATATATTTGTGAACTGCTGACATTTCAGCCTGGAGGAATTAATAAAACAGCAGGTGAATTCTATCATATTTATGCTAAACTTTTTGACTGAATAATTGTTTTTACGGAGATGTACTTATGTAGCAAGCCACCTGATCTGAGATCGTGTGCTGGAACGAAAACAATTGCAGCGTGGAAGGTGTTAGGAAGCTATTTTAGAAGCACACAAAAAACCGTTACATTCACTTCAAAATCTAAATTTAATTTGCCAAAATATTTTCGTCGCTTTGAGAACGCGACCTGTTCACTGACAAAATTGCGTGCAGCACGTGCTTCTTGTGTGCTTCTTAAATGGCTCATAAACACCTTGCACGCTGCAATTGTTTTTCCCCCAATTCTATTCTTTCTTTTTGTTGTTTTTTCTTTCTTTTTTCCTCCTCTGCTATTTTTTGTGAAAGACCGAAAACTGATGACGTCGTTTTACCTGGAAAGAAACGCAATTATTCCGGTTTAATTTTAAATGTTTCAGCGTTTTTTTATCTTTGAATTTAATTTCATTTTATATTTTGAACTTGTAAAAGTCACACGGAGTGTCGAAATATTGTTCATTCGTTTCATTTTCATTTTAATAAACAGCCTCAAGCTCTGCTTATTACCAATCACAGTCGCGCTCGTCTTCTTACCGTCCCTTAGTGAAGAGTAAATTCAATCTATTATTATTATTATTATTATTATTATTATTATTATTATTATTATTATTATTATTATTATTATTATTAATATTATTATTATCATTATTATTATTATCATTATTATTACCAGTAGTAGTAGTAGTAGTAGTAGTAGTAGTAGTAGTAGTAGTAGTGGTGGTACATCTAGTGTGAGACTTCCGTGTATTGGGAATGCTGGTGAAATCAGCCTCGGTCATGGCAGTTGTACAAGAACCATTATAGTGTTGACGAGTTGAGTAAGAAATAACAATGCGTTTTGGGTAAACTCGTCCTTGAATCGATGGTGTTTTTGCTAAGAAAATAGTTATTAAACGTCATTAAGATTAATAACACTTATATTATCTACTAAAATAAGAGTGTTTAGAAGTATGTTTTTTCTAGTAAATATATTACTATATTTACTAGAAGGAAACTTACGTTCTAATGCTCTAATATATTTCCTTTCCAGTTGCGTAATCACATTAACTGCGGCAGAAGCATTTATGCCAACATATTTCGTTATTACAACCCGATTTTCGGAAACGCGTTGTGGAAAATTATTGTTCATATTCTTACTGTTATTATTGTCCCTATAGCCATTATAATTAGTCCTATACCTATTTATTACTACCACCATCGTCATAATCATCATGAGCAGGATCATAATCATCATTATTATTAGTATTATTTAATGAAAACACACAGCTTATTTTGCAGGATATGATGGAAAGTTTCAGCTGTCCACAGCCAGCAGACTAAGGTTTTACTTCTTTACTTCAAGAACACTACGAAGAATCATTGCGTTTCCAAGCAATGCTGATTTGTGTAGGTATTCTGCCTTCACATGTGTAACAATAGTTTTAAGCCACGTTGGTAGTTGACTGCTGATGTTTCCAAGCGGGCCAATTACAATTGGTAACAAGTCTACTCCTCATTGACCATACATTTCGTATTTCCCACCTCAAATCGTCGTAGTTCTTCTGTTTTTCTTCTCTCACTTTGACTCTGTTGTCACCGGGGCATGCTATGTCGATTATCATGCATGTTCTTTGATCTTTATTCACCACGGCAATGAACAATTTCTGATGTATGGACACGTGATCGCACTGAATCATTGCGACCCAGAGGATTTTGCAATTTTCATTTTCTGTGACTCCTTCTGGCGCTTGCTCATAACACGAATTTGTTCTTTACAGGCCGTGATTTTCATACAGCTTCCTGTGGATCGTTCTTGTCACATTGTCATATCATCTTTTGTATTCGCGTTGTTTCAATTTTGGGTATTCGCTAACGATGTGGCATACTGTTTCACCCCTCTCACCACATATTAGTCACTCGTCGCTCTAGGTAGTGTTGTCGATATTGCATTTGACATAGTCCTTATTAATTGTTCTCGAGATGTGAATATAAGTGCTTCTCTCTCTATCTTCTGGTCATTCCTCCTCATCTATAACCACCGGTCTTCCATATCAGTCTTGGTGATCATGTCTCTTGCAAACTCACCCTATATTATATTTTTCCTTCCAAGCCATTTCTTTCTTATTTTTAAATGTTCTTTCTTTACACAATTATCAGTTTTAATGACGCGGTTTTCACATGTTTCAACAACGGTCCCACTGCATTTTGTACATACCATTCTAAACTGTATTCCCCTTCTACAATAGAATCTTGGCAACTGATCAAACATATCCCACCTTTCTTCAGGACAAGTACAGCCTATCAGTGTCACTCGTAGGAATGTTTCGTGTGCTCTCAACATTTTCCTTGTCTTCGCATCCAAGTTAATCAGTTCTTTCATTTGTCAGTTTATTATTTTAGCTCCATCGTTAATCGATCAAGGCTATACTTATACACTTCTTCTTTCTGCAGCTGTCTTCAGTTATGGCTTTATTGATCATTAGTCGATCTTTATTGCCATATGCGCCCATGCAACATCCCTTCTACTCTTCTGAAAACAGGTTATTTTCTTTCATATGCTTGCCCATTCTCTGCGATATTATTGCAGTAAAAGCTTTGTAAATTATAGCGAGAGAAGTGTTTGGTCTGTAATTTTGTGGGTTTGCCATTTCAGTGGATTGGGAATTAGGATATTTTTCTCTTACGTGAGCCATTTCAGCATTTTCTATGGCTCTGCAAGTATGTCATTAAATTTCTAAGCCACATATTTATGTGTTCCTGTCAGATATTTTACCCAGAATTTGGGGTTCTTATCGAGCCCGGACGCCTCTCAGTTGCTCATTATTATTATTGTTATTATTATTATTATTATTGTTGTTGTTGTTATTGCTATTATTATTACTGTTGTTGTTGTTATTGTTATTATTGTCATTATTATTATTTCTATTATTTACTTTTAATCTGTATCATTGTTACAGTTACATGCCTAGACACACCCAACGTCCTGGGGCGAGTGAAGCATAAGAGATGTTACTGTATAAGAGAAAGCTTGGAGTTGGGAGGTAGTGAAATATCTTCATGTAATACAACACAAACATTTAAACGGATAAGGTTTTCTTAGGATGTGGACAGTACTTGCCAGCACAGTTTTATGAATTTCTCTGAGACATGGTTCTCAGATATAGTCCGATACCTTGTCAATTACTTTAGGCTCCAATTGTTTTATTTATTCCCGATGTCTTTGGTTAAATTTCGGAGCAATGTTTTATCGCTCTCACATCTTAAACGTTCCCGGCTTTCTCTGGTTAAACGTCTCTTTATTATTATTATTATTATTATTATTATTATTATTATTATTATTATTATTATTATTATTATTATTATTATTATTATTATTATTATGTTTGACTTTTGCTTTGCATTTGTACAAGTTGGATCCAAGTCTCACCCAGAGACCTCAAGAGACAACAAGTTAGAAGTTCATGTAGGTGTTATGCCTAGGGTACCATATATTAGGATTTGTACATAGTGTTAGTGCAGCACTTGTCGAAGT
>NC_142946.1:18707052-18714552 GCF_046866305.1 Octopus bimaculoides | reverse complement strand
GTAATCCAATTTCACTGCTACATGCATATATATATATATATATATATATATATATATATATATATATATATATATATATATATATATATATATATATATATATATGTATATATATATATATATATATATATATATATATATATATATATATATATATATATATATATATATATATATATATATATATATATATATATATATACATATATATATATATATATATATATATATATATATATATATATATATATATATATATATATATATATATATATATATATATATTTGTATGTATGTATGTATGTATGTATGTATGTATGTATATAAGGTTAAACATTTCAAATCCTCTTATTGTTTGTTTAAACGTGAGTTATTATTTCCCCAGGTTTACATTTAAAAAATGGTTTTAGTGGGGTTTTTTTCTGTATTTCCAACTTGTATGTATAACATTGAACTTCCAGTAAAATTCATAGAAAATATATTCATGAATACAGCATTAATATATTTACCTGTATATTTACATATGGCATTGATTCAGAAGATCGGTCTTATCATATTTTAAATTTTAAAACAGATGAATTAACAGTAGGAAAATTCTTCACGCTAGGCATTCTTAGAGAAATACTAGACAACACAGGATATTAGTTGAGTGTTTTCTAAATACTTCTCCTAAAATTTGCTTAAAAACGGTAAAATTTGTTGTTTTTTTTTTCCCATTTATTTAAATTAATGGGGAATGAGGATATATAGATTTACAGTAAACTGCTATATATTTCTTTCTAGAAACATTTGTACACACAATTTGTCCATATATTCTAAAACATAGAGAAGTCTATATGTATCAACGAATATCATGGGGAAATATAGTTACATTTCTGCAAAACATGTGAGCTATTCTACAATATATATCATAAATACGTATGTATTTCTATTTCACATAGGTTACCGTTATCTCATTAAGATTTAACTGTCATTATATTTATCTATATAAATATATAAATATAGAAACAGCTATTTTTATGTTTATATAGAAACGCGTATGCTTGCGGATATATATGAATGTATTTACCAACATATACATCGTATGCATATATATATATATATATATATATATATATATATCAGTGTGTTTGTCTCTCTCTCTCTTTCTCTCTCTCTCTCTCTCTCTCTCTCTCTCTCTCTATATATATATATATATATATATATATATATATATATATATATATATATATATACATATATATATATATATATATATATATATATATATATATATATATATATATATATATATATATATATATATATATATATATATATATACATGTGTGTGTGTGTGTGTGTGTGTGTGTGTGTATACGACATTTTTATAATTCCTTTTTTGAAGATTTGTATAACGTATAGATGGGGGTTGCAACCTTCATTTTATTTCCCATCATATTAAACTTTCTTTGCAGGTATATGAATGATTGATTGTTAACTTACTAACGTCTGAATAGAAACTTTCCTGGAAAGTTTCTAAGTAAGAAAATTAATGGCAGTGAAAGAAGAATGAGAAAAATAGTGAAATATATAGCATAATATAAAAATGTCTCGAAATAGAAATATAGAAATAGAGATGTAGAATTTTTTTCTTAAATGATGGTAAATATGTGAATTTATTAATATCTCTTTTATATTAATGGATACGTCAATTCTGTTCTTGTGTCTGTATAACATCTACGGATAACTCTGCTCTATGTATCAGTTTTATCAATTATTCAAGACTTTCTTGCGACCTGATTCGAAGAGGTAAGACAGAGCCTCTTTTGCACACTTGATTTCGATTATACTTATATTGAAAAAGAGTGAGATATATTTCAACCAAAATATAGTTTAGCATACCTTGAATAAGTTTCAACAAAGGACGCTTGAACATTGGCGAACAACGTCAATGTATGCCATCTTCACTTTTTTCTCTTTTTTAAAAAAATTATTTTGCACGGGATCGCTTAGAAATTAACTCGATCAAGAAACACTGCAACCAACACTCTCCCAGATAGATATTACTCTTTGACTTCTTAAATTCTTTTTTTCTAGTGACAATATTTATGCCTAAATTGTTGATCAGTGTACCTCTTCACTGAAACTATATGTATTGGACCCACGGAAACATTTCTAACATGTGCAAAAGCCCTCATAGTGCGACAGCTTCCAACCAACCTGCACGGTTTACCTTCAAATATCGCATAAAGTTATGTTCTTGTGTTCTTATAATACGCATACATGCAAATCAGATCAGCTACATTCAAACCTTATCTATGATTAATGGACAAAATATCAATCGCCGGTGGCCATAACAGCGAAAGAGGAAATTAACGTCACTATCTCACTTACCGATATCAGCGCATCCCACTGAACATTTTAACGGATTTCCTAATCAGCACAATGTGTAACCACCTCTGTAGGATTGCAGAACCTGATTAACATATAGAATATTAGAGTTTTATAATACTATAAAGTAGTAACATATCTTATTCCATTTATTCTTTCTCCGTAAAACATGTGTAAGGAGATGGAATAAATGAAAATACTTTCATGAAAATTGTTAAAAAATATATTCACTTTAGAAAAGAATAAATGAAAGTTAGTTAGTATGCCAAAACTCTAAGTTTGTAAGTATATTGTAATTGTCTAACGTCAATCTTAAATCATTCCGTTGAATTAAATTTGAGTAATATTATTTTAAAGATATAACGGACTATCGTAAACAAGAGTACCCTTGGTGGGGCTTAATCTCTTCCTGCACGTAAGAAATTTCTTTTCTCTAGTGCTTTTCTGTTTAGTAATTTTGACAATGCCGATTAGCCTATGTTTCCATATATTTCCTCAGATCATATTACAACCATCACTGTAAATCTGGTTACGATGCTTTTGCAGTTGTTTCTTTATTGCATCATTCTTTAAAATCCCGCCCTATATCTTATAACTGCGTTGTCTTCCCTTCATCTTGGAAGTCTTCTGAGTGGGCTTTTTCTGATCTGTTGAATACCACTCTGCAACTGCTCAAGTCAACTCTTTGCCTATGCACCTTGCGACATATCCGGACCAGTGGAATACGGCCTTTTGTATTCTATGAGGGCATCGTTCATCATATATGTGTGATAATTCATCATTATGCTCAGATGAAACTACTAGCATCATTTTTTTATGTTCTACGATGTTTTTTTTTTCCATCCAGTTGATACCAAACATTCATATCGGCTATCTCAATCCATTTGATTCGATTTCTCATTGGGTGAGGTGTTCATTCAGGAGTTGTATTACCTTCTAACTGTTAGGGGTAAAGTAGTATACTGTGTTACATCACTTGTGCGCTGCACTATCTGCCAGGAGTTCAACTGCGTATCAGTTGACACTAACATTTGGCACTGCAGTTATTTTTAATGGCTTTCAACACAGGACCTTTTTCAATATATGTTTTATGACATACAAATATTTTCTCTTTGATGCACTGCTTCAAGAGCCTATCCAGCTGCTTGCTCTCTTGTTGTTGCCAATATTATCTACATACATGCAAATGCACACACATACATATATACATACACTCATCCAAACACACAAAAACACACAAACACATAGACACAGACAGACAGGTACACACACACACACACATATGCATCCTCACATAAATGAATATATATATATATATATATATATATATATATATATATATATATATATATATATATATATATATATATATATATATATATATATATATATACACACGTATATATATATATCAGGGAATAACTCTGAATTTGCAAATATCTTATGAAAATCTAGCTAAAAATGTGTCCAGGATAACTCTGAAACGGACACTAAATAGTGAAAATGTGTTTTATTATTTTCGAAAAGCAATATGCTTTTATTTTTTAAATATAAACGCATGAATACCTCGAGGAATTCGCAAACACTCAATTAGTGTTAGTTCCACCCGTACTTTGGACCTTTACAATTGAGCTTTAATAAATTTCGTAATAATTTACGTATTATACACACACTCATTGTTTCAAAATATAATTACCAAAATTTCATTCAGTAAATTATTAATTATTAAAACTTCATTCAGTATAATCTTTCTTATAATTACCACCGTCACTGAACGACTGCCTCGAATAAACGGAGATAATTATTAAAACACCATTCAATAACTTTGGATAATTTAATACTTCTACGTTTCAGAGTAAAGTGATATACAAATAGCATATTAAGTAATTTCGAGTACCGAAAACTGAAAATCAGCTGATATCCGGTATATAGCTCTTGCTAGTATACTAACATCTGCGCAGTTTCATTTTTTCTCATATCATGTGTGAACACCTCTGTTTAAGAAAGCGATTTTCTCTTTAGAGTGTTATCAATTGTTAACTGAAAATCCACGCATGCTATTTCTCTTTTCTTTTCCCCAAATGATCCATTATACATATAAAACATACTATTTTCAATTATATTCAATACCAATAATCCATAAGAGAGCGTGTGATGAAGTTTGCAGACTATCATTAAACCCAAAAATGTCTGTGTGTATATATATATATTCAGCGTGTGTTATTATCAGGATTAGAATACAAATAAATAAGCTTCCACTCCATATTATTGGACAGTACTTTGGACAAAAAAAGAACAACACGACTCTCCCTGTGACGTATCGTCAATTGACTTGCCAAGCATACATGGAAAATTGTAGCGGAAACCTCAGGGTTATTGTGATAAAGGAAAGTCTTATATATTTTTGAAAATATATCGGATATCTTTGTCCATCAACTTTTCCCGAATATGATCGACTACAACTACATTCAACGGCAAGTGTGTAGTTATATGAATCAAATGCAATTTGCCTATATTTTGAGAGGTGCCTGCTTAGTATGTCTTACCGGAAGATTTGATTGTGTTTCTGTTTACATAAATGAGGATGTGCGTGTGTCTTTAGCCCTGCTGCATTTACGAGTGATATTTATTTCATTTACTAAGGCGGCGAACTGGCAGAATTTTAAGCACACCGCGTAAAATGCTTAGCGGCATTTCGTCCGTCATTGCGTTCAAGTTCCGCAGAGGCCAACTTTGCCTTTTATCCTTTTGGGATCAGTAAATGATAACTGAATAGTATGGTCGACGTAATCAACTTAGACACTTCCGCGAAATTGCTGGCTTTGTGCCAAATTTGAAACCATTATCATTTCAGTTATTGAAAATATACATTCTTACACAAGCTGATGATATATTTCCGAAAAATGTGCTACTTATGCATACATTAAGCAAAAAAAAAAAAAAAAAAAAATATATATATATATATATTCACGTGTTACAATAAAATATTTCATAAGAAAATTTCTCAATGCTAAGAAATATAAATCTACACTGACAGTAGCGAAAAGAAGACAACAGTACTTCTCACTTCAGGAAGAAATTGATGCAAATATTAAAATATAGAGTTCATCGTTTAGAAACCTTAGCAACAGATATTTTATAATTAGTTAAATATATCGAGAAAAGACTAATTAAGAAATAATTGCAGTGTTATACATAACTTAGTTACATTTTTTGCAAAAATTTAAACACGGCAACATCAATTGACAATTCATATATCATCAATACAAAAGTTTCTATATTTAAACAGGAATATCAATCCTTCAATCTTTCACATGAATTGCGCATTTAAATTAAATTAACGTCTCGATGTCGCCTCTTACATTATTTCTGCCACATGACCAACAGCGAAAATGATATATTATCGTACGGAATAAACAATTTGAGAAGTACAATAATATATATGTAGACAATCGAAAAATCAAAGACTTGCTCCGAGGCAAATATAATAAATGAATCTGCGCAGACACCTTCCCACATAACCATACACGAACATCACATTTATGTATACGAAAACAGGTATAATTTAATGCAGAGCAAACTATTTTTAGAAACTAAAAGACTTCTTAAAGGATTTGTAGCAAAAGCTAAAAGCATATCTATTTGTTTTTTCAGAAAATAATGTTAAATATGACACGAATGTAACTCTCAAAAAGTAGGTGAAATAGAATGTGATACAAATTTGACGCTACGTTGACGAGCTTAAAAAAGTTCTACTTTCAAATGATATATTACAAATTTCACACACACACATACACACACACGCACACACACGTTTATCTCAAAAGTAACGCTGTTGTTCATATATATTCTTCTTTTACAACAACAACAACTACTACTACTACTACTACTACTACTACTACTACTACTACTACTACTAATACTACTACACCGTCTGCTGCTGCCGCTGCACCAGACACATGTTACCTTCATGTGACACACGCGTAATGACTTTGACATAATTGTAATCAAATGTAAAAATATCCAAATGCAGAAAGGTATGCTCTTATAGCGATAGTCACCCTCCTGTAAACGATACTTTGGTAGGATGCAAACAAAAAGGCATGTATGATAACCTGGACTAGTAACACAAAGTAACGCTTTCGACACTCTCATGGATCTGCCACTTTAGCACACTATCTGTAATAATAATAATAATAATAATAATAATAATAATACTAATCATAGTAGGTGCCTTAGGTATAATAAAAAAAATATTCAGACACATACATAACAAAAACACCAGGACTTACCAATATATATAACATACAGAAAATTGCACTACTGGGTACTGCACACATTCTACGCAAAACACTTTCAATACAGTAAACATAAGAGCACCACAGCAAACCACAGCATATACCCAAGGCGCACAGAGCTGCGCTCGGTAGTGAAGTGAAAGCACGTTATAAAAATAAAACTACTGAACAATAATAATAATAATAATGGGCTGATTACTACCTAGCTCAGATACCAGGAAACCCCAAAATGGCTGAAGTCCAAAAGATAGTGCTCATGGGAACTGCCCATATCCTACGTAAAATACTGTCTATGTGATCTCAAATTTTAAAGCAAACATAATTTTCTTATGGTTTCTTAAACATTCACTTGAACAAAACTGTACAAATCCAAATATATGGTACCCTAGGCATAACACCTACACGAACTTCTAACTTGTTGTCTCTTGAGGTCTCTGGGTGAGACTTGGATCCAACTTGTACAAATGCAAAACAAAAGTCAAACATAAAATAATAATAATAATAATAATAATAATAATAATAATAATAATAATAATAATAATAATAATAATGATGATGATGGTGATGATAGCAGCAATATTTTTGCTATTGATCAGGTGCATGATACCCGGGAAGTGAGGCAATTCTTGTTGCAACAGAATGCAAATTGATAGCAAAGTATGAGTATGAGCAGTTGGCTGCTAAATGAGGCAAAAATCACTTCGTTATAAATATAAGGCCCGTACCAAATATGTTCATATGGACCAGAAGCATACCCATCAGTAGCTAAGGAGTTCAGGGATAAAGGTAGATAGCAAAGTTTTCATCTTAGCTTCTCAAGATCAAAGTA
>NC_142946.1:18662052-18702052 GCF_046866305.1 Octopus bimaculoides | reverse complement strand
CATCGTACACGACTACTAAATTAAAATACCAGTCTAGTACTCAGGCCGAAAAAGAATCAATTATTCTCTCATCTGGCTTTCTGCACTTGAATATGCGTTTTAATTTACTGTTCGTGGAAGTTTATTTGTGAGCCGAATAAAATGTGCTGCTCTACGTGTTTTATTTTTTCGCGTTATTAATTCTAATTCTATTGGATATTTGGGTTTTATTCTTTTGGTAGTGTTAAAATAATGTAATGTCATGTACCCGAGTGGCTGTCATCAACAAAACTTCTCCCTCCAGATGCAAACTGACCTACCTCCGCAATTGCCATTATTTTTATCGAAGTAGACATCATCATATTCATTACCATTATTATTATTAAAGAAAAATGTTTATCAATGACATCATCAACTTCATCATTATAAACGTCACCATCATCAATAATACAATTAGTTTTTAAATTGTCACAGCAAGAGGCACAACAGTGACAGCAATGATGGCGGCAGAAAAAACAGCCCGACGACGGCTGCGGTGGTGGAATTTATACTCTAACGCTTTATCTGAAGATATCTGGAAACTATTTATTTTACTTTTGTCTCATCTTTCACTTAATTATCAAGACTTTCAGTCAATTGAATTTATAATTATTCAAGTGGTAAAAATAATAGTAAAGCTTCGTTTTTGTATGAGCCTTCGTCTCAACAGATAAAGCGATAATAGTATACATCGTATTGCACAAAATTAAATGATTATCTTTATTTCTTAATAAAATAAATAGAAAAAAATGTTGCTGAGTTTTAAGTTACAATTCGTAAAGTGTTTTCATTGCGTTGTATATACTAAGAACAAATGAAGTATTTCTTCAGTGCAGAAAACAACAGCAAGGCTTCGAGGAGAAGCAAAACAATAGTGGTAATTCAATTCACACTGTTATGTGAATATATTTATATACTTGCATGCGAATACGTGCAGGGGCATACCTATTAAAATGATTATTTTACATGTAGCTTTTAAGACCAACTTTGCTATCAATATATAAACCGCAGTGATTCTAAGAATTCCGTCTCCGTATATTAATTTTGTAAAACGAAAATAATATTTTTTTTCTTTCTCATAAGTTCAGAAAAAATACTTGTCATTCTTACTTGCCCTAGATGTATACAACGTCATAGAAATTAGTGCCTTAAAGAAATGGAAATTCATCCTTCAGTCAGTAACATAGCCCAGCATGTTGTTGAATCCTTCAGTTTTAAAACTGTCCCTATAAT
Organism: Octopus bimaculoides; assembly: GCF_046866305.1. Classification (NCBI taxonomy): domain Eukaryota; kingdom Metazoa; phylum Mollusca; class Cephalopoda; order Octopoda; family Octopodidae; genus Octopus; species Octopus bimaculoides. Next base: position 18,700,801 of record NC_142946.1, on the reverse strand, counting down.
GTGCACAGGTGTGCTCAATGTTGACTGACTAATAGTATAGAAATTTTAAGTTTTGAAGCAAAGAATTACGTGTGGTTCAAAATAATATTTTGTTCCGTTTCAAACGTCTGAGATATGATTTGGATACTGTAGCTTACTAATGTAGTGAAATACTGCATCTTGACTACTTTTTTCTTACAACAAAAGCACTCAGCCGGCGCTCATCTATTATTCTCAAAACGGGAATAATAGATTCCGAAATCTGACTATAAAAAGCGAAAGTATTTCCATGTAACACGAACCGATCATAATTTGAAAAAATTTAATTACATGATGATCATTGTATTAGGTCATCCTATAAGTAATATCCAGATTTTAAATAAGGAAAAAAGCAATAAGATTTTATATTTTAACGTCACTTAATCGTCAATATAGTTTTCATTATTATCTACGACATCTTTCCATGTATTGGAAAGCTTTTTAATCCCATTAGAGAAAACCTCTTCCGGTTTCGAAGAGAACAACTCTGAAAGGTCAGTTTCGACTTCATTAATCCTTTCAAGATTTATTCCGTTAAAATCATTCTGTAAACTATGGAACAAATGGCAGTATAAAGGATCAAAGCATGGGGAATAAGGCGGATGAGCAATTTTATTCCATCGAATTTCCTCGATTTGCTGTGACATGATCTTTCCAGTGGGGTGGGGGCTTGAATTGTCCTATTGAAACACCACTATCTTTGATTCACTAAAGCAGGCTTTTTTTCTTCAAAGCAGCTTTCAAACACTAATTGCTGATAATTGATTCCATCATTGATTGTTGCATTAGTTGGTAGTAACTCAAAGTGGATAACCCCTTTGCAATCCCAACAAACTTCGAGAAGATCCTTCTTCGCATGGAATTCCTTTTTCGGTTGTGGTTGCACCTTTTCCTCTTCACCAAGCGAATGTCTACGATGCTTAGCATTTTGATAAAAGACTCATTTTTTATCGCCAGTCATCAGTCTGTCCAAAAAGTGCTAGTTGATATCATGAGAATGAAGAGAAGTGTAGATGTCCACTCGGGATTTGCGTTTGACTTCAGATAAACCTTGAGGCAGATATCCTCTGAGTTTTTGAACTTTTCTAAGCTGGTGAAGTTGGAAGTGAACTGTTGTATGCCTTGAACGAATCTTTCTTGTCACTTCTTCAAATGAAACTGCATATTCTTTTTCAACTTCTGTCAAAAGCAAGGAGTTTGTTATCCAACACTTTTGCACTTCCCGTGCGGGCCACATCTTCAAGGCTGAACTATCCACTTCTAAATTTTACAAACCATCTTCTGAAAATTCTTTCATTCTGGCACTCTTCTCCATAAGCTGAGTAAATATTTAGAGTCACTCACTTCAGCTGTAGTGTTCCCATAAATCATTATGTGCCTCAAATGTTCCCTAGACACTTCCATGATTTAAGAGCTAAAATTACAGAATTTTCAGTTAGATGATCCTGCAAGATTAATCGAATTTATCTTAAATATCTCAAAATATATATAAATATAACTTGATATCATCACACATTGTGAATCAATGTTTAAGTGTTTACAAATTGAAAATATAGTTCGGTCGTTACTTATGGGATGACGTGATACATATAAATGATTGTCTTTTGTACTTGCATTGCTGAAACCAATGGAGGACCACGATGTCGGATATCTGATTTTAACATTAACATCTTGTGCGACCACTTTTGAAGATCATAGAAAGAATACATCTACATTGTTTGTAATCGTTCGATCATGAGTAAATTACGAGTGAAATACTAATGCTTTATTCAGAATATATCTCAATTATGGATAGTGCCAGCACTATTTGGTTATTGCATTTCTGTTCATAGTAACTGGCAGGCAAATCTAGTTAATATGAACAATGCTCCAATTTCTTAACGTCTGTAATGTTCATACTGGTGACATCATTAGTATATGCTTGTCTTTATCTCAGTGATTTATCTCAGACAAATTAGCAGGGAATGTACTACATTTTGGGCAGACGTGGGACAAATAACAATGAAATCCACGATGAAAATGTTGATTATTTTTTGGGAAAATGTAATTAATTATTTCAATGATTCAATTCTAATTATGATATGACTTAAGAAGCTATTTAATGATGGAGACCACCATAATGTATTTATATCGGTCACTAAAGGGCTAATCAGAGATAAACAAATATAGCAATGAAATAATTGTTAGTCTAATCAATAATGTATTGTTTCCGTTAGTGCAGCAACAAACATATACTTGACTTTCCCAGCATCAAAATTGTTATAACAAGCAAGGCCCATGAACAGCCCATCCGATATAGATAATATTTGTAACTTGAAGCCTAATCTACGTAGTTACTAATTTGCTTTAAATATTTTAGATGATTCAAGGCTTTGAATACAAATTTGTTACGCTAAATATTTCTATCGGTCCATTTTCAATATTGTTCCCTTCATTAGTTGTTTTCATTATGAAAACCAAGTACATAATAACATATAGAATAATTGTACAAGCGATTTTTAATGTAACATACGACACATATTCATAATTGAAATTGGTGAGCAGCTCGAAAATTATAGGTACGTTTACACACACACACACACACGCGCACACACACACATACACGTACACACACACACACGCACACACACACACACACACACACATATATATATATATATATATATATATATCTATATATATATATCTATATATATATATATATATATATATATATATATATATATACATATATATATATATATATACATATCTACTACACATGTGGAAAATCCTTTGTGGGTGTGCCTCTTTGTAGGTTTGCTAGCTAACTCTTCCTACATCGTTTTATCGCTTCTTATGAAACTTGACACGTGAGTAGAACTCATGTCTGGAAATCTAGTGACATACATAGATTGTTGAAAAAGTCGATAATAAGGCCCCTGGAAGGGATCCTTATATCTACAACATATAAGTAATATATTTCATTTTAAACCCCCAAGGGATATAACCCATTCGCTCCTGGAAGGGTTCCTTAAACTAGCCAAAGGAAATAACCTACTCATCTTCGTAAATTATTTCTTATAAATGGAGATGAGTATCCTTATTTCTTGGTTTTTCAACTGTTAGAGTGTTTTCGTAATTTATCCAGCACAACGCTTCAACAAGTAAATAGTATTTTCCTAAACAATAGATCCACATATTTCGGTTAGTGTCTTATTGACGAATATATGAACAAATCCTGCGCTGCTGAGGCTAATATTCTCTATGAACGCAGAAAGCCCTTTTCAGAGTTATTTACTTTGAATTATTATCTCATACACGATTAGCCTGTTATTACGTAACATGCCTAACGATTTTATTATAGTACATTATTAACATTTTCCCCTAAGTTCTATATACTCTGCTTACGTACTAACGCTCATTTCGGGGCTACTTTACTGGAATTCTTACTATCGAGTAACTAATTTCATGTTATTACATAAGTGACTTCACAATTTGGGTATTCATAACTTATTGGGTTTTCCTAAAAACAAGATCATGATCATGCGTAAGAAAGTTCGATATTCTCTCTAAATGCACAAAGCCGTATTAAGGGCTACATACTTTGTATTGTTGTTGCTGGATTAGTGAAACAATTATCAAAATGGAACCAAGGGATAAGCCCCGCTTTCCCGGGAATTGCCGGGTACGTCAGCTAGTATATATATATATATATATATATATATATATATATATATATATATATATATATTTGCGTATGCACACACACACACACACACAAACATCTATCTATCTATATATCTCCGTGTTTTTCTCCTTGTCTCCGTATTCTTTCTGTTGAAGAGCGTAGCTCGAAACGTCAAAGACTTTCCGTATTCCCGAGCGTCATACTAATATATACTTTTGTTATTTACACCACCTGTCCTCGTCTGTTGTTATTATTTGTATGTTCTCCCATATATATATATATATAAGTATATATGTATGTAATTGAGTGTGTACGTATGATAAACCTCTTTGTCGAGAAAAGTATGCAGTGTTCGATTCATTTCTTCGATATTTATTATAGTTAACTATAATACTTTCATGGAAGCTTAAATATAATCACAAAACAATACTTCAACACGAAGTGATAAATCATAAAATAATAATTAGTACCATTTACATTAGTATGACACTGAAATGCTTAAACAAATGCAACATAATATAATAGAAACATTGCAGTTAAAAATAATCAAGTGATTATTTTATATTTTGGAAGCACTGTATCAATATTGATAGACCAAAGAGCATAACCCTGTTTTATTCTTCCGGGATATACAAGATTAATTAGAAAATCAGAAATAAAGATAACCTATTGCACTATGATAATTCATTTTGGAATCAGTGAATTAAAGAACAGATAGAAAAAATTAACTATATTACCGTTGAAGAAAATATAGTTTCATGAATATCGAAAGAAGTAAATATTTACGATATATTTCTATTATATAAGCTAAATTCATAATGATTCTTTTTAAACATCGCTATGAAATTCCGCGAATATAAGAAAACAAAACTCTCCAGAAAATATAATTTAAAGCTACGCACAAAAAAAATCTAATAACATATATGTAATCCATATACAATTAATATCACTCATTGTATGAAATCATAACTTAGTATATTTTTCAGTGAAATAAATTGGGAGATGAACAAAACTCCTTAATGTGTGATAACATTATGAGACAATATGCCAAAGTATTTAATACATTGACGCGTAATCATAGATGTGTGAGTTCGAGTCCCATGCCTGGCCACCGACAGCGTTTTCTGCAAAATGTGGATAGTTTACGCTCTTCATGCTATATTATTATCATTATCTTGCGTTTCAGAATAAAATTATAGATAGATAGATTGATAGGCAGCTATATGTATATATGTATATATATATATATATATATATATATATATATATATATATATATAATATATATATATATATATATATATATATATATATATATATATATATATATATATATATATATATATATATATATATATATATATATATATATATATATATATATATATATATATAATTAATCTTCAGTTGAGTTAAGTCCATAAGTTGAGGCACCAACTCAACCCGTTATGGTATTGTTAACGCACCTCGAATTTAGGTGAATACAAGTCAAATATAAACAAGACTGGTATCAGTGCATTACGGCCGTTTCAAGCAGCTCCATTCCGTCGATCAATGAAGACATTACAAAAATTTGAATAAATTGTTTCAATTACATATGTGTGTATGTGTGTGTGTGTGTGTATGTGTGCGTGCTGGGTCCGTGTATGTGCATGGGCGAGTGTGCGCGTATTATGTAGGTATGTATGTCTATAAGCTTTTTGTCACCCGACAGTATATCAAAATTCCATAAATACTCAATATTCAATTTTATTTATTCATTTCAATTATGAATGTTTTATAATTGAATGTTGTGAGTAAACATCACGGTTTGTTTCAACATTTATTTAGCTATTAGAGAAGTGTCATATAGAATATTTTCTTGTTTTAATCTTGTAATTAGGTGAGTTTGATTTTCTATCAAGTGACTTTTGGCCAAGCCTGTATATATGTATATATATATATATGTGTGTGTGTGTGTGTATGTGTGTGTATGTATGTACGTACGTATATTTATTTATATATATATATGTGTGTATATATACACACACATATATATATATATACATATATATGTATATATATATATACACACACACATATATATATATATGCATATATATATATATATATATATATTATTTTACTTGTTTCAATAATGTAACTGTGGCCAAGCTGGAGCACCGCCATATATAACAACATGTGTGCATGTGTGTGTGCGTATGCGGAGTTGAAAATAAGTTTCTTGACTTTAAAACATATAGATAACTTGATGTGTATAGAGATATGACTCTTATACTTTAGTGCACTCTTGCGGTTAGGTTCATAAACACATTTTTCGACAATTTTGTTTCAGAGTCCATCTGACCATCACAATCAGAAGTAGATCAAAGTTTATTTCATAGAATATTACAAGAATGATATATAGTGGTCTTGGCAGTTGACCACAACTAAGCTGATATAGTCTGTTGCTGGAATCAACTTCAGATAATATTAGAATTATGTTACTTGAGTGAAAAACAGCTAAAGTGTTAAACATAGATTCGTGATTATTCGCCACAACACGGTTAAATGAACAAGATAATGCTTAGCAAGTTGAAATCACTCGCAGACTATATAGAACAATGAAGTGCTCTTCAGAATTAAATTGTCAAAACCCAGCAGAAAGTAAAAGCTATAAAGGCCACAGGAATTGTGCTAATTGAATGCCAAATCTCGTGAAATGAAACACTCCTAGAATAAAATCAAGTCCAACTTTTACTCTCGGTATCTATTACCCGTACCGTACTTACAAATAGCCATTAGTTTAAAGAAAAATAAATGTTTCCCCCCCCCCCGAGAAACTTTTATAAAGAAATAACGTAATGATTCTATCTATCTATCTATCTATCTATATATCTATCTATCTATCTATCTATCTATCTATCAATCGATCAGATTCTCTCTAACTCTCTCTATCATAGTATCGCATTCTGTATGTGCGTGTATCTATACATATGTGTGTGTGTTTATGTGCTTATGTGTGTATGTATATAAGGCATATGTAATGCATCTCCCATTAATAGATTTATTTGAGCATCTTGTATTTTCTGTCCTACATTCTGAAATCTGGTGTGCAACAAAATGTCCAAGTGGGGGAATTTATTGCTAACATTAGGGAAAATGAGAAAATATATTTCGTATGGCCAAATCTTATAAGATTTTTAGTTCGATATCCAATTGGCCTGCTACTGTTACGTTCCTCCTTCCCTATACATATATAATTCAATGAATGAGAAAACAATATCTGCACATTGTCTTTTTATTAAAGTCAATTATATATAATATTTAATTTAAACATCTTCAATATATGATTCTTATGGTGTGAAGTTCGAATCATGAAGACTTCATTCTTCATTACTATCTATGTCAGCGTATATTGTCTACGTAGTTTCTGTTGTAACGTTCATGATACGAATATCAAGTCATAGAGACATTATATATATATATATATATATATATATATATATATATATATATATACATGAAATTTTAAATTTAAAAGAGAGTTTTGACGCTAATATCCATTATTATTGAAATTTATTCCTATGTCAACATTTCTGTATAAGGCTATATTTAACTGTCAAATTCAAGTCCGACGTATAAATTGCCTTACACATCTTCAGGAAAAAAAGGTTAAGAACAAAAGGTAAACATCAAAACATCGATTCTAAGTCCAGTCCATATTCAAATTTCTCCTTAAATAACTCGTCAAATAAATTCCTCCTTAAATAAAGGTCCGTTAAGGGGAGACAACCCCTCATAATATTATTAATAATATTAATAATATTACTAATAAATTATAAACAATCCCCTATTACAATGGAAATCTATATTATATTATCTCTAGAAGCTTTTGCAAAAAACACAACTGCTATCGCTAAATTATACTTCGATATGGCCTGCCTTAAGACGTAATATTATATTATAATGTACTATAATACCCGGTCATACTTCAATATATATTTTATTTAAACCAGAGAAATGTGTGTCTTGGAAAATGTATACATCTTAGAGCATTATTTGTACACATTGCTACCCTTATTAATAAAATTTTAATAATGATGTTCTCAAACCGGCCAATTAGCAGCAAAAATTTATTAACTGCAGAATTATTTCCGGACTTAACGCGCCAGATTGAAGACATTTGAAGGGGTACACTGAATGTAATTTGTAGAACTCTAGACGTGCTCCCTTTCGGGTGGACGTCTTGTGTCTAGTTCTGGAAATTATATTTTATAAATCAACAGACTACGCTGAAGATCCTGCAGATATTTACTAATGTAAATTTTAACAGGTGAAACCATGGTACGTAGGTTAATCGTTTTTTTTTTTTATTTAGTATTCTTGCTTTTGTCTTGCCCTTTTACAGTCTGTTGTGTCGCTAAATTTTTACTGAGAACATGTTTTTCGTGGTTAGATGATGCGGCATCTATTTCTAGCATATATGAGTTCACTTTTGCTGGTCATTCCTCTTATTTTTGAGTGTATATATATATATATATATATATGCATTCATATTTCCATTCACACGCACAAGCACACACACAGACATATATATGTAAGCGTTTGTACATATATGTATAGTTTTATATATAGTTATATACATATAGGTGCGTATATATATGAGTGCACGTGTGTATACATACGGGTATGATTTGAGTTCCAGGTATTTAGATCTATGTTTTCAAGGAAATATTTGACGTTAGAAAATAAATAAGTGGAAAAAGGCTTAGATTTAATGACGAATAACAGATCGTATCATATGATGTGTGTTTGTTTTGCTTGGTTTGAAAGAATGATTTAATAAATACGAGATTTAGCAAAGACAGATTACCTTTTATGCTGAATATGGGGAAATATCATGAGTCTTATGAAAATTTCATTGGAGGAGTATAGATTAGAAAAAAAATATTTAATAAAATTGACATACAAAGTGGGGTCGTGAATCAGACATACAGAAAAAGAATTCGATCAATCCATTTTAGGTTGGTATCAATAGATAATTTAAGATCTAAAACCTGAAGGTAGAAATCGCATTCACACTTGTATTAAATCATCGTCGTGGTATATATCGAAGCTATGACAGGCAAATATCTGAAAAAGATGGATTAATATATATAAACCAACTAAATCGCATATATCTGCGCAATAATAATCGCTTTGATTATCTTGTTTCAACCAAATAGGTCCGTTGGTACGTTGCTGAGTATGTCTTACGTGCGTACATAATGAGCTGTATTTCTTGCTCATTTATAGTTATAAATGAACGAAGAAACACTAACGTGTTACGTAGGAGCGGATAAGATGTTTATGGATAAAATCCACAATACTAAATTGTTTGAATTTCCTTTAATTTAAGATATCACCGAGAAAATGTTAAAGCGTATAAGCAGTTTTGACGATTCCTTAATTTTGTTGTTAATGTTTCCTAAATATTTTTAATTGCTATACCTAGTTCAGTCTTAAACTGAGATCATTAGCTTACACTGTGGTCTAATGAAAGTCAGGTTCAGTGAAATAAACGTCTACCTCTTGACCAGGCATTCAATTCTGTTATCTGTATTAAACTCATTTGCGAGAGTTTCAGTCTCTATGTTAACAGCATTATACAAATTTATATCGGATTTTTAATATTTATCTGTAATGTCATTAATTAACATGTTTTTTTTGTTTGCTTATCTCTATCTACATCGTATAGATTTTTAGTCTTTTTCGAAAATATAAACTTACTATTTGTGTTTCTAAATTGTCGTATATCTGTAGCCAATCTAGATTGGAACATATTAGAGTGAGAGTAAGGCTCACTCAAGAGGTCTCGACAGGAATAAGCTCTTTAAAACGTGGAGGAAATTTCAGCAAAGTAAGGCAATGGTCGCAAAAATACTAAACATTATATTTTAGAGCTGTGGGAGGAGAATTTCAATCTAGATTTAACAATCATCCTTCGAATTTTAGCTACCATGATAAGAGGTATTCAACAAACCTTTCGGCTTTAATTTTGAAACTGAAAGACGAAGGGCCTAAATTCGATATCCAGAACTTATATTAAAAACGGGTCTAAATCCAGAACGTATGTTAACGGGTCTAGAAAACGCTCAGTGAGGCCGACTGAAAAACTGTATCTATTAAAACAATTGAGAATATTCTAGGAATTCAAAAATTTGAAGAACGAAGTTTTCTTTTTGTCCACATTTCCAAAAACACTTCTGACGGGAATTTAAAAGTACACCTCCGGATACTAAATAAACAATTAACATCTGCTTTACATCGAATTATGTTCACGTGCGATATTTCACTTGTATTTTTCATTTTTGTCTTTACAATTGTCTCCTGTTTAAACGTTACCTACACAAAACATCATGCGACAAAGGGCCTTCATATAAACTTAACAAGTGACTGAATAAATTATTGTTTTGACCCAGAAACACTGGGTAGGTAGTTGCAAATTTTCTGGTTTTTAACTTACGTTAATCTGTGCTGTTTTAGCTGATCGAGTGATTTGCTGCTTCATGAAATATGACCACATGATATAAATATATATATATATATATTGCTTAGGTATAGTGAGACTAATAAACTGCCATAGGATTTAATGTACATATGCTCCAGAACACAATGTGTATAGATTAGTATAGAACTGCCATTCAGATTCCAATAGCCGAATACTAGCGACACGCTTGAAATTCAGAGTACTAAAGAAGTTTAATCAAACCGTTTTGATCCACAGATACACAAACACACACGCACGTACGTACGCACGCACACATGTAAACAAATATATATGTATACATACGTAAACGTGTGAGCGTGTGTATTTGTGTATACATATAGAGGATAGGGTGTTGATCGTAAGATTGCGGTGCGTATTTCTGGACATGGTGCTGTTTTGTGTTCTTCTGCAAAACACTTCATTGAGTGTTATCGCTGTCCACCCACGTGTCAAAAAGGAACAATCCTGTTACGAACAGGCGTTCCATTCAGGTAGGTGTAATATGGAGACCAAAGTATTTCTGGAAAGTACCCTCATGATTTTAAGGCTCTGTGCAAGAATCAAACAGAAGCTGCTATACATAAGCAAAATTCTTGAATAGAATTTTGAAGCAACGCAACGCAAACATGCATATGCATGTGATGTAATGAAAACGTTGGATGTGATAACATTGTCGAAACAAATATAATCCAATCCTTTTCAGAAGATTCCTCAGCAGATAAAAATTGAATAATTACAAGGGACAACGAAACCTGCAAATATAGCATTATGCCTTCTGGAAACAAATTTCCCATCTCCACACAAAAAATGTAAGGTATGAAGAAAATTTCAAAACAATTGTTGTCGTCGTGTTTACTGAAATCTCAAATCGAAGTAATAGGCAAGGTCACGCCGGCACTAAGACAGCAGAAACTCAAGTAAATCACACACACGCACACACACACACAGACAAATATGCACGTACGCACATTCACACATAAATTAATACACGCACAAACACATCCCCTCAGACACATACATGCCTGTATGTAACAACAACAACAACAACAATAATAACAATAATAATAGATGTACTACCCGACCTGAAGAAAATTCTAACTGGTGCCCACCTGCAAGGTCATGCGCTGTTTCTCTTGATATGAAATCACCATGGTGCGCAAGTATGTTTGTGATGCATGTGCTTGGTGTACCCTCACCAGACGGGTATTCACGATGGGTATAGTGGGCTCCGTATATTGTATCTAAGTCTCAGTTTCATGGCATACACTACTTTGTCACTCAATAAAAAACGATTATGCCGAAGTAGCATAATCATAACTTTAAATTCATTTTTTAAACATAAATACAGCGTTAAATAGACCTACATATGTTTAGACTGCATCGGTTAGTAAATGTTGCAATTGCAACTATACTATAACACCAGCACAGTCTCTTCAGGCTCTTTACTATAATATCCTTTGAGTCTTAATTGGTTAAACTTTTATTTTGATTTTCTTTTCGTTCAATGAAACGGAGTTTTTCGTTAATTTAGACGCGAATTATTTTCAATTCCAATTATTCATTGAATAATCAATCGTTTATATCTTATAGTAAGTATTTTTTTAAAGATTTGTTGTTTAAATAATCGTTTATATCTTATAGTAAGTAATTTTTTTTAAAATTCGTTGTTTAAATATTCATAACCCATTCGTATTGTGCATAGATACATTTTGTCATATGGAAGCGTCATGAAACTTGTTTTTGCTTAGAAGTGACAGTATTATCCTCTGATGTAATAAAAAAAAAGAACGGTAGAATTCTTCTATATGAAATTCACATTGATTAGCGCCTGATCTGTATGATTTGGCAGTACTAATTAATTCCCAGTTGATAGTATATTTTTTGTTTCAGATCAACATATTGTGACTTGCTTGGAATTCTTTATTTTTATCTCTAAATGAATTTGATTAGTCAGGCTGTTTTTGAAAGTTAGAGCATTCACACCGACGTAAAAATATTCACTTCCCTCAGACGTAACTTTACATCTATATATTATATTTTTAGTTTTACATTTATCATTAAGAAAACAGGAGTCCTGTTTTCAACGATTGCAGAGATAATTTTTTTATGTTTCTTTCAGATTCCGTATTTAGTTGATGGTTCGTGGAATGCACACATACACACACACACAGACATACATATAGAGACACACACACTCATATATACATACATACATATATATATATATATATATATATATATATATATATATATATATATATATATATATATATATATATATATATATATACATACACATAGACACACACACATATACATACATATATACAATCACACACGTACGCATAACCACACGCACACACACACACACACATATATACATGGATGCAAACACACACATACATATAACGAAAGCAAGGAAGAAATAGAGAACAGAGTAGGTATTATTCTCATTGAGAATTTGGCTAAACGATAGCCATACATTTTAACAATGAAAGGAAAACAGGAACAATTAAACTGAGTGATCGATAACACCCCGATCTTCCACACAGTCGTTGTTATCTCACCGCTCTGGATGTATCTGTTAAAGCCATGTGTACAGCCCTTGCATATATACAATGGCAACTGCATATAAATAACGTTTCGTCTTTCAATACGTCCAGTCTATGCATACCAATTTGATTACATTCATGTCCATACTCAATGTCTGCAAGTGTCTGTCATAAAACATAAGAAAAAGAAAAAAAATATCAGATATGGTACCAGCAAAATGTAGAATGCAGAAAAAGTATCAAGAATACGCGCATGTAATGACTTTTGTGATCATGCACTTACTCATGGGAATACATTGGTACCTGCTTATTCTGTGTTTAAGATTATGTAGACAATTATCTTATAGATGATCTTTCAAAAGTTTCTTCACCATTATAACAGGGTTTTTTTTATATATAAAACAGCATTACTTATGTTTCCATAAATGTATACACGGACACGTGCATACTTTCATCGTGGCACATATAGAAAGCAAGTGCAAATATAAACACATATCATTTAAAGCTGCAAGTTAATATATTGACCAACAGTAGGGCAAGTATACTTAGATCAATAAATTTTGTGTGTCCTCTTCACCCTTGTCTTTCTAGTATATTTCTCGTTTTAACTTTCTTAACATATATGGAATTTGTGGTATGTTCTAAATACTCACACCCAGCATATTTATGTCTGTAATTTTCTTCTCCGTTAACATTTAAAATGCATTTCACTACACTTCTGAGTAAAATTCTTCTTCGGCTCACTATTTCTCTCTTCGTTTATATATGTATGTATTCAATCATTATGTCTTCTTTCGTATATTACCCTCTTCCTCTTTCTCTCTATGTCTCTTTTACCATGTCTTTCTGTCGCTCTCAATAGCTGTTACATTTGTTGTGGTAAATGATTAAAATGAAGGCGTGGATACTTTTGGCTAGATTAATAGTATATTTCATAATATTATTGATTTCATTTGCGCTTGTTAGTACATGAATTTTTACATGCATTGCACATGTTCCACTGTATGTGATATTTAGATATAGTTGTAATTCATTGTAATATTAGTATTTTGTTAGCTTAAATCGAATTAACAGCAATGTACTGCCTATGAAATACAACCGCAGTTATTCGATTTCTCCAACTGTTGTCTGTATCATTATATGTCAATCTATATATGAAGTAGGAATTGTGTGAATGCTTGCAGCGATAAGCTGGTTTCTCTAGTGAGAAATAAAGAACTACGTGATACATTCGGATAGTGCAAATTAGGATTACATTTCCAAGAAGAGTAGGTAATTAAATGAGTTAGACTAAACTCTCAATTGCCCTATAGGAATGCACATAACTCTAAAAATATTTCTTTTGAAGCAGGATTGTTTTTTATTTTTTAACTAAGTAGCACGTTGAATTATTATTTCTTGATTATACACCTAAAGTTGTGCTCTGTTACAATCAAATATACGTTTATTTTGAAGACACGCAGAAACGAATGTTTTTGTAAATCAAATCGCGTTGAGAATGGAAAATAATGTTGACTATAAATAACAGTTTTTGATAAAGTGACCACCGTTTGCTCACGTTTTCTTTTACTTAAAGTTTGTTCCTAACCCGAGGCATTATATCAAAATTCAGTTTATAATATGTTTAATTCAGAAAAGAAGAAAATCACAATTATACAAATTTGATATGAAAACAGCTCGTTGTGCTGTTTGTCTATCAAGACGAAATGAGATATATGGCTGAGCTAAAGACAACTGTGCAGTATATCGCTATATCCCTCAGAATAAATGTTCCTGTTTAGAAATACAATTTATTTGCCCCTAACCATATCAACGACACAAGGAATGTTTATACACTAAAACATGTAGCCGAATTGGGATCTTATATTTCTACTTTATTTTTTTTATCGCAATAGTTTCGATCTTATTGCTAAAAAATTTAATTAAAATTCCTTCTATAAAAATGGAACGTTATCACTTTTCCTATGGTAATTTTAATATTCACTCTCTCGCACCCTCAAGAGAGAAAACGAAATATTCACCAGAATTATCAAACTGTATTTTTTATTGTATTGAATTTTTTTTCTTAAAGTTAATAATATTTATTATATGCCATCACATACGCTGAATATCAAAACATATTCACACAAGAATGATATAATCCTTTGACATTTTCAACATATTTTATTGTCGTCAGTGCGCATTTTAATTGAATTAGTATAAAACTTTTTTCCAACTAGGCGATATTACAATACACAATATTGTATAATCTACTTTATTAGTAATATTCTTCAAAATATCTAATAATTTAGCATTCCAGAGAAAAGTGATTGAACAGCAAATTTATGTCAATGGTGGACTAAAAATATCATGCAATGTTTTCTTCAAGTGGTATGATTCATCTTAATACTAGCGTAGATGCATATAGAGTTGAAGAATATTTACAATAGGAAATCTTACAGAATCGCTCGTTCTATGAAAACGAAATAAAGGTGATGCAATTCCACATCACAATCTAATACGTATGAAGTCTTTTCATTGATTGCGTTTCAATTTTTACTATTAGACATTCGATTACCTACATTTGCATTCAATCTCACGTTGAAGTAAATGTGATTGTTGCTTCGAGCCACTTAACATGTTCATTTGCCTCGCAGATTTCCCTGCAGAGCCGTTGATATCGAATCTAACTATCACACAATATTTGAAATCTCAGAGTGAGATATTTTAATTAAATGGCTTTGTAGTAATCAAATATAATAACTGAAGAGGAATATTCCTTCAGTTTTGTGTGGTTATCGGAGAAAAGCTATTTCTCCAGGCAACAATACTCTATAGAGTTATATAGGAAGAATGCTAATAGGACCCCCATCATAAAAGGAAAACGTCATCTTAAATCGCCTCTAAATGTAAAGTTGAAATATACTAAGTCTTCCAAATGCGATTTAAAACACATTCTTAGATAAAGGTGTGACGAATGCGTACGGAATAGCGAATGTAAGGTAATTTCACAATAGAATTTCTGAAGAAGTAACACCGATTACAATAGAGATTAAGCCAGTAAAAGATTTTCAAAGATAGATTCATCTGTAAGAGCATTCTAACGTACACTTCTCTGCACAAAATGATCGTTTTATCCCTGTATTCTTAATACTTACACACTTCAAAACACACTTCAAGACATATTTGACTACGGATTATCTTGTCCACTTCTGCTGTCACTATTTCATATTCCTATAATATAAAGTTAGATGGACATATATAATTTATGTAATTTAGAAGATTGCTGGCCTGAGCTTACATTTAAATCTTCGGATAAAATTGTATCCAGTATGTACTTCCTTTCTCTACCGGCCTCATTTTATATCCTACCAAAACATCACCGTATTTTGCCCAGATTGTCGATCACATAAAGTACTAACCAAGCAATATATTTCTTTTTCATGTCTGGTACCCCCAAATTTAACTCGCAATAACTGATAAAGGTGTCTAGTAAAGCGAACACTTTTGTCCACCTTTACGCTTAACTCCAACCTGAGACGTGCTACATTTACTCTCGCCTTTATATATCCAACTCGTCATTATATATCTCGTCATTATATATCCAACTATATTATATCTATGTTAGAGGCGGAGACGTATAATATTCGAATGCAATCGAGCTTTAGATGTATAATTATTTGATAAAATATGATATAAACTTCTTAGCAATCACGTTAACATTAACTTATTTTTACTGTGTTTATTTAAGTAAGCGATTGTTCTAATATGGGTGCAACACTAACGTTGTGTTTTCTCTGGCTGGATCACTGTAACCTCATGAGTGTATTATCATAAAGCTCTTTATCAGACGATAGTCTTACTATTCATTCCATGAACACATTAGTGTCCTTCAAAGCACATCCAGGTGGCTTCCATTTACAATTCGGTATTTGCTTTGTATTTTTTGGTAAATTCCCACTACGTTTCGCAAGAGTTATCGAAATGCTATTGTAGTAAAACCTAATTAGTATTGTAAGTTATATGGGGGCAAACAACGATTGAAAGTAGGAAGAACTCAAAAATTAAAAATAAAGGGCCCAATCTGTGGGCACAATTATGTTTCTTAACTTTTTCCTATAAACAATTTACGGATTAAATTAGTCCAAAATTATTCGTAAAATCTTCACTATATAAGGTGTTAAGCTATATAAGCTGCTCACGTTTAACCCATTATGAACTTTTCTCACGCGTTAGTGAACTTTACAGTTTGTGTAGTGTGCACTGCAGCATTTATTTGCAATCCGATAAAGTTGAATTGAGAAATGTTTTAACACCGAAGCCTAAACATCACCTTGCTCAAATTTTGTTTATTTTGGACAGGCATTCCAGATTAAAGTAATCGACCAAACAAACTGGAATGACTAAATATGATTATCTCGGCATGCAAAGATAAGTGATTATCGAAACAAATGATGCTAAAATCTCCTTTTTTCTTGCCTTAAATAAAATATACATTTATTTAACTTCAATTTAAATAAATATTGCAAAATATTGTAAATGTGTAAAACGTGCATACTTGATAGGTGTAAGAGCCAAAATAGTTTGTAATGTCAATCAATGATTTAAACATTATGTTAAAGAGTGTTTGTAATGCTTACTCATGCAAGAATGTAAATATGAAAATTACAAACAAAATGGATGATCCTGGAGTAAAACCATTTCGCGTCAAACCTTCGTGTTTAATAAATTCTGAGAAGAAACGTCGTTTAATGGCTATTCGAAAAATGAAATTATCATTTAGATCTGTACAAAAGGAAAGCTCTTCTCTCTAAGATAGCCAAATGAATATAGATTAAGATTACCTATTCGTCGCTTGACAAATTTTATTAACAACAACTGGAAATGAAATCATTAAGTTTAAAGATGCAATGTATAAAGTTTCCGATATTTTGAAAGCTATCAAACAACGATAGGGAGTAACGTAATACTACTTAATGTTTGGAAATACGGATAAGTATTAAGTGAGTTACGAGGGGGTACTGAAACGTTCCTGGCTTTCTGTAAAAGTATATACACGAAGAAAAGTTGATTTTATTCAATACTTTCTCCTTAGATTCATATATTTATTGCAACATCTTTTCAGATTTTCTAAGCCGTGTAAAATAACTCGGAATGTTGAGACTCCAACTAGGTCATTGGTGATTACCTTAAAGCCAGGTGACTTTTCCGCACCCCGGGGTATATTGCTCGTTCTAAAGAAATTCAGGTTACGTTTGTAAAATTTACAATCTACAAAATAAATCCAATGTGTGATAGCGCATCGTCGTTTATGTGTATTTATCTATATAATCATGCCTTTTCCATTCCCAGAATAATAGTATATAAGATGTAATTTCAGACACGTGCGTAACCATTTGCAAGCACATATTATTTAAATTTAGATTATTTTATTTCTAATAGATGATAGTGTAATTTCCTCTGCGTGGGAGACATTGTAAGACTCCCAGAGACTGCATAGTTGGAATGCTGTTTGATCGCGGAAAGATTCTTTAATTCCTTTGATAAGACAGATTCTACATAAGTTTCCTTTCATAAAGTGCACTATTGTATTGTGTATAAAACCAAGAATAAGAGTAATGTATTTCCCCTTAATTTTTTGCAGTAACTTTTTGATCATATGACTCTGTGGCAAGGAGCTTACTTCACAACCACATTGAATCCACTCCGTGGTTCTTGCTCACGTGCATATTAGCAATGCGTGGTTCTTGCTCACGTGCCTATTAGCATAGTATCGGGTCTATCAAAGCCTTGTGAATGGAATTCCTAGATGGAAATTGAAAGTAGTCCGTCGTATATATATATATATATATATATATATATATATATATATATATATATATATATATATATATATATATATATACATATGTGTGTGTATTTGTATCTGATGTCTCCCTCACCATCGCTTGACAACCATTGGCTGTGTGTTTAGTCCGCAGAACATAGCGGTTTGGCAAA
Source organism: Octopus bimaculoides (assembly GCF_046866305.1). Lineage (NCBI taxonomy): Eukaryota > Metazoa > Mollusca > Cephalopoda > Octopoda > Octopodidae > Octopus > Octopus bimaculoides. The sequence continues at coordinate 18,682,071 of NC_142946.1, read as the reverse complement.
GGATCGATAGAACAAATACTAGCTTACAGATAATTATTCCTGGGCACGATTTGCTCGACTAAAGGCGATGCTACAGCATGGCCACATTCAAAATGAGTGAAACAAGTAAAAGAATAAATATTCAAGCCTGTATATTTAACGTCGATCTTCTAACAAACATCCTGGTGTTCAGATATGCCTGATCCGTGTCCAAAATTGTGATCAAATACTCGTGTTGTTGAAGACCAAAGAAAATATTACGATGATTTTCTACTGAAGCTATTTACACATTTTTCAGGGCCAAGCTTAAAGTACAATGCGTGACCGATCTAGTTGACTGAATGTTTATAACGCTAGCACGGACTGTATCATAAACAGCAGCCCATGGATACTCAATACAAACACAAATTGGATGGAAAAGCAAACAAATGGAAAGAAAAAAATATGAGATAAGAATTACTAAATACATTATTAAATATAATTATCGTCACCTGACACATTTAGTTTTCCATCCTTATTGACGTCACATACCTTTTTTGTTGTTTTTTTTATAATGAAACTAATGACTCCATTATAAATATTTTTGTTCTCAGTCGGTGTTTTGATTCTTATTGTCGCCAGGGTTATTTATAAGGGTGGTGGAGTTGTGGAAGGTAATGACATTGTAACACTTTATTAACAAATATCATTTCACAATCAGAAACTATTTAGCATGTTCGATCATGCGGAAATAATTATTTGTGGTTTTCATTAGTAACTTACTTTGTCGTTCAAGTTATATTTAGTTTTTCATTAATACGCTGATAAAGTAGGAAAAAAGATATATTTCGTGAAAAGAAAAAGGAACAAACAATTTAACAAACAGCGAAACAATGTAATTAATTTGACATCAAAGATTTTATGTTTATTAGGTTTCTGTGAAAATTTTCATACTACAGTATAAGTGTGTTTCATATTCGTATGCAGGCATGCGCATACACTCAACCTCACATGATAGCATACACACACATGCATCCAAACGTAATATACATACATATACATACATACATATATATATATATATATATATATATATATATATATATATATATATATATATAGAGAGAGAGAGAGAGAGAGAGAGAGAGAGAGAGAGAGAGAGGCAGAGAGATAGATAGGTAAGTAAATAAATAGATGTGTTCTTTCTTCATTGTAACTCTCTCTCTCTCTTTGTATATATACATATATATATATATATATATATATATATATATATATATATATATATATATATATATGTGTGTGTGTGTGTGTGTGTATGTATGTATGTGTATAGATAGATACATACATACATATAGATACATACATACGCATACAGATGTATATATATATATATATATATATATATATATATATATTATAGAAAGAGAGAGTGAGAGAGTGAGAGAGAGTGAGAGAGAGAGAGTGAGAGAGAGAGAGTGAGAGAGAGAGTGAGAGAGAGAGAGTTATGAAACGTTAGAGAGCAAATAAACGTTAGAAATAATTCTGTTGGACCAGTAAATGGTAGCGTTACTTAATGATTATCAGAGATTTAGTCCAGGTAATGAATGATGCTACAACAATTGCTATTGCAAACGCTTCCAGTGCCGTTGTCTCAGATTCGCAAGTAGTCTGCCTTATACAGTGTGTCACTTGCGCTATGCCTTAGTACACCTGCTAGCAATATATCAGCCTCCACATGCAGACGTGGTTCTTCTCCAATATCATGCTAAGTGCAAGCAGCTAGAACTGCCTTTGGCCCCAGTGTCTCTCTCTTACAAGTGGATATTTTGTCGTTTTATGTTCCAAAACAATCACCGCTAGGTTTAGTCCACTGATCATTTCCTGGAACGCGACTGCTTCTAGAACTAAGAATGGAACTGGAGTCCACTCTTTGATAATATTTCCTTTGAAATAAATTTTGGAATTTAGATTTCAGTTAATTAAAAAAGTATTTCATGCAAGGGATCAGTTTATCAAATGGGATTTGTCTTTTCTGCCCCAAATAAAAGTATGCTTTTCTGATTGAAGGATATAATTTCCAACATTCACAGGTAATTTGGGATCAGATAGTATCGAGTACAATAAACAGGGGAAATGGTCACACATTAGGACAACTATTTCAAATATTCATTCAGATGGTTTGTTAATGATGTTTGTTTCCCTTCTATCATCTGTTCTACACCTTTTTACATGCCTGTAGAAAGTCAAGGAAGCCATATTTTGTTATGGCGGATTACCACAATTGTGCTTTGGCAATGGCAGCCAATCAGAGATGTTTGTTTTCCTATAAAGTCAGCAGTCATTAGAAAAGCAGAGCGTGCCTTTTGACAGCCAGTCAAAGACTGAATTTCAACATATGTAATATACAAACGTCTTCTTATGTATACGAATATTGTTTACATGCTTATATAAACACAACACATGATTATTTCTTTCAACCAATTTCTAGGTTGTTCATAACAGCAGTAGTATATTTCTTTACAAATTCCACATGTATTTTAATGATGCTACTCTAAACATCCTTTATTACAAACTTTCACGCAATTTCATACCTGCCAGGCGTTTGCATCTGTCGTAAATGGAAAATATGAACGATGATTTGTATCACTTTATAAACAGTAGTTTCATGTATTCTAGTTTTATTTTGGCTTCTTATGCACACTCAATCCTAATGTGTAAAGGGATGCGTTTGTCTGGTACACAATAAACAACGTTATATAAACAGACAATTTAACCAGTTGTATCCGAAGAATGCCGATAATTTTGGCAAGAGATAAAGTGTAATGAAATAAGGTGTGTAATTATTTTAACACTCTACAATGGAAAGAAAATTGTAAGGCCTGATGTGTCATTACAAATCATATCGTTATTGTCATGCCTAATGACACTGAAAGCATTATTATTATTATTATTATTTTTATATCTATGTTAAAATACCCTTGATTCTTTGAATGATTTCCATTCTGATTTAGATTACCATGGCATAAGAGCACTTCATCGGATCATAGATCGAAGGCGAGATGTTAAACTAACTATACATATTTCGTTAATGTGATTATGTCAAATTATTTCCACTATGTGCGTTCAATTTTCATACAAAAGTGATTTATGTGACATGCCACGAAGCAACAAGTTGATAACACTATTTCTGATTTTTGTCATTTAGTTTTCCTCAGTTTCATTAAATTTAAATGTATAAGCTATAAAAATCTACACGTATTAATACATTGAGTGATAATTATTTTTATTTCAAATTACACTTTATATTTTCGGTAGCGTACATCATTAAATGAAATAGGTTAATTAGCTATCAACTGATGTAACCTCAAATAATACCTACTAATCTTCCACAAACACTTTTACTGATTAACATATATATTTACTTTAAATCTTAAATCTCGTATCATGCGTTCCTCTATATATAAGGCTCCATATCCAGTTCTAATTTCTGTATATATGTGCTTGTATGTGTGTGTGCGTGAGTGTGTGTGTGTGTGTGTGTGTGTGTCTACGTGAGTGTGTGTGTGTGTATGTGTTGTATATATATATATATATATATATACATACACACACATACATACATACATACATACACACACACACACATATATATATATATATATACATCAAAAATCTTGCAAAACAAATATATATATATATATATATACACACACACACACACACACACACACACACACACACACATATATATATATATATATACATTAGAAGGTTTGGAGGTCATGTAGAGGTATTATATATTAGAAACGAATACGATACTCAGATATCTGGATGGGTGTACATTTACAGATTTTAATTAATATGTCACATGTTTTTATAAATCATATATTAGCGCTTGCATCTATTCTAGTAGAATCTTATATGAATCTATATATATATATATATATATATATATATATATATATATATATATATATATATATATATATATATATATATGCATGTATGTATGTACGTGTAGGTATGTATGTATGTATATATGTATGTATGTGCGTATGTATGTACGTGTAAACTGTCGAAAATCTGAAAAATGTATTACACTACAGCATTGCCTACATTTACATAATTATATAAATGATTTAGACGAAGTCAGTATAAAGCATATCCCATTTCGCATTTTATTTCACATCTTACCTTTGACACATGATCTTAAACATGATAATTTAAGTTATATGGTTCTTTTAATTCCCTTACTCTTGAAACGTAACAACTTTTGAAAAGTATTCGTTCATTCATTCTAGAACCATGCTTGACAATCTCATAAATTCATAAACCATTCCTCCCTTATCCGGAATATCGTATAGCTATTTTTCATGGTAGCCTGTGTTATTTATTCATACCTAAAATCCTTTACTTTTGCGAATCCGCCTTCATATATATGTTTCAATAAAAATTGTAATCACTACATTGTGAAACTCTAAGATAGATACAATACATATACACGTAAGTAAATGAAGATATGTTAATTAATTTCATCTACTCCCTTCACAAACTCCCAATTTAAGTATTGATGTTAATCAAAATATTAATATTCGGCAAAAAAGTGGTAAAAAAGATAAATCTTATTATTGTCTCATGTCTGCGTTCAGTAATTTTTATGTTGCTAATCACGATTAAATAACTGTTGATGGCTATTTAAAATGAAGATCTATTTAAAATGAAGATCTACTTAAAATAGATCTCTCACGAGATCTATCTCGCCAAAGCTTACCTGTTTCCTGTCAATGCTCCAGAACCTCTCATACAATGACTGGAACAATGTTAACTAACTTCAGGGTCTAACTTCTTCGTTATGATCTTTGGACGGGAAAAACTGTCATCGTATTATGAGACACACAAACACACGCACACATCTATATATCAACCACCAAATACTTTTAATACGCTAAGTCGTGTGTTACAACGTATTGGTCTAAACAGTATTCATTCACGTAAGTAAATCAAGATATGTTAATTAATTTTGTCTACTCTCTTCACAAACTCCCGATTTAAGTATTGATGTTTATCAAAGTATTAGTATTCAGTAAAAAAAAAAATGGTACAGATAAATTTCAATATTGCCTAATGTCTGCGTTCAATAATTTTTATGTTCCTAATCACGATTAAATAACTGTTGATGGCTATTTAAAATGAAGACATATATTCCACTACCATTTAGCTATTTGGAGATTCGCAAGCTTTGATGACTTTCACTGCAATCGTAATTGAGATGAAACGGTAATCTTGTATTTATTGCAATAAAGGTAGTTATGTAAATTTCGCCAATAATTTGAATTTTGGTAATTCCTTTTTCTGTATCGATTATAATACTAATAAGCAAGGTATAAATGGCGTACATTACTTGCCTACAAATACGCCAAAAAAAACAAAAAAAAAACATTTATTGCTGACTTATAAGTCCTAATTACCAGCGTGTTTAAGTGATATTGTAATGAAATACTCTCATATATACTACAAAGTGAACACCAGTCATTTATTATTCTGATCTGACTCTATCTTCTTTAAAACGGCACATTATTTTTTTGATTTATTTGGATATGAAATAAAAGCACCGAGTGCCATCCACCAGGTGCTTTTTTACACTATTCCCGATAATACAGAAATAAGAAGAACGATAAAATAAAACCACCACCAACAGCAGCAGCGGCATAAACAAAAGTGACTACAACTTCACCATCAAGAATAAGGAGAATACCACCAATGACAATGACATCTCATCTGCTGTTATTCGCAATCAAAGACCTTAAACTCTACGCCTTAATGCATACTAAAAGCTGGCAGTTTATACCTACAAACACAAAATTATATAAGAATTATTATAAATGTTCCACGTGTGAAGCGGATAGAAGGAACGAGACAAATACTGCGTTGTAATAAATTCTATAACTATACATGTATGCTCTTATCCTGTTTGACTTGATCTCTTCTTTGCTGAACCTGTTCACGAAAACACGTGTGCTATTTATAGAAAATCGTTATTGTCGTTATTAAAGCTGTGAAATAAATAACAAAAATCTCATTCTGAATAAGTTTACGCAGTGCATACAGTAAAGTATTTGATAACATGCTTTCATGATTCTAGTTAAGATGCTCATGTTTCACTCTTTAAAACTAGCTAGTATTCATAAAATAAAAATAATGAAACGGTACATGGTATGATAGAGACAAAATTTTCTTCGTTAACAACATTTCCGCTTACTTGGTGAGAGAAAAAAATATTTTTTAAGGACAATATTATTTATGTTCTATAATGTATATATACAACAGTTATTCTTATTTACACACTCACACACGCACACACACACACATACACACACACACACACACATGTATGCTTTTGTATGTAAGTGTATGTACACACATATAAATTTTATACGCATTACATAAAACGGCTTAGGAAAGAAAAACAAAAAAATACATATTTTAGATAAGCCTATTAAAGGCTAAATGTATTCATATTTTCTTCGGAATGGAAATAAAAATATATTGTTTGATATTGCAAGGTTGCAGCAAATACATCTATCAATAAAACAGGAAAAGTGAAAGAATAAATATTCTGTCAAATAAGGAAATGTTATGCCACACACTCGCGCAGACACACCTAAACACATACACACGCACACGCACAGACACGAGAGAGCGCGCGATCGCACAGAAACACACATACAAGATTCTGCGTACACAAATATTTCAAGCACGACCACAGAAGCATACGTTTCTACACGTATTTTAATGTTGGAAATAAGTTATTTGTTTAAACTTTCTATGATTGTAAACCGTTCCCCACCAGATATAAACAAACTGTGTATTCTGAAAAGACACAAACACACGCATACCAATATCAATACACACACACTTACATAAATACACATAAGTCTGCATATATATATATATGCGTGTGTGTGCGTGTCTGTTTGTGTGTGTGTTTGTGTGTATTTGTGCGTGTGTTTGCGTGTATGTGTGTATGTGTCCGTGTGGTTTCATGTGTGTGTATATATCTAACTAAATACGTACTATTTGATATATTTTTTTATATGTGTATGTATATATGTATTTGTATGTGTGCATAAAAAAGAGAAAGAAAGAGAGACGGAACAAAACAATGTTAAACCTCCTGAGAGAGAAATATAAAATATATAGAGTAATCTCCCGACTATCGCGACTGTTACGTTCCAAAACCTTCCGCGATAGGTGAAAATCCACGAAGAAGAAACAGAACTGTACTATGTATCTATTTTATCATTTTTATAATTTGTATATATTTATTTTAATATATATGCAAATCAATACCACACACTCCCCTCCCGAGTTTCGTTGTCCATACATTATGTGTCATTCTTTGTTTAATCATGTACGGTAAACTACGTATTTTCTTTTAATATATTTTAATCAATATGTTATGCAGTGCAGTACTGTACTCTACTTCTATTTATTAATTTATAAATTTTTATGCGTGAAAATGGTTATTCTACCACAGAAATATTAAAAATGTAAGAAAATATAAATACGCATTGGCTTCAGAAACTCGCGGTATACTGAGGAGTCCAGGATATAAATTTACGTGTAGTAGCCAGAAAAATCTGTGATGTACTTAGTGCGACACAGGTGAACCGTGATACGGCGAGGGAAACGGTACATGAATTGTTGTACATCATTTTCACTATGGCCAGCATTGCGAGGTAATTATGTTATTATGGTCATCCGTATATCTAACTATGGAATTTTATTCTGGAAATCTCAAAGTAATATGTTTTTATATGTTATATTCAAAGATGAGGGTAAATATAAACACCTGAGCAATAAGTTTTCGTTCATTTTATTTCATGTTAATCACTTCTCGTGAAAATTTACCGCATAATCTATTGATGCACAAAACCAAGGAATTTCATTTCGTATTAAAAATGTATATTCAATCCCATCGATAGTACCAAATTTTTGAGTATTTCCTGCAAATTTCCACGAATCTTGAAGAAATCTCGCCTTCTTCTCTCCATTAAGTTAAAGACTGCTCTATGAGATCATGCTTCCCTGTCACATCTTTTGCCACTGACTATATGCTGGTCATGTTTCGATTACGTTGATTCAAAATTTCCGGATCATTTCTACGTCTCCACATTGCCCACTCAAGACACATCGCAACAAATCGTTCTACAAAAGGCGCACGGCTGTTCGATAGATATCTCGTCTCCGTTTGATGATATTGTGCAAGTGAAACTCTTACCTGTATGAATGAGACGCATACTTTTAAAAGCCATCCCTTATGTGAATAACTATAATATTGAAATTAATTTGTCTCCACGTTCTTCTAAGGGAGCCTCTTGCCTGAGTCCTCTCATACGACTATTGATTTAAAGGCGATAATATAATGGTATATTGACCTATTTGTTATAAATAATAGTTACAGGAAGATGATAATTACAATTTGAAAGTAAAATGTGTCGATGTCATGATTAAATTTAAGATCAGTATGTGTAAATCGATACTGGGCAGGCGCGCGCGTTCGTAGCATTACAATGCATCTTTTGTTATCAATGAAAACCTACATGAAGTCTTTCATAAGATATTCCTGACCATTTTATTCTAGCGTAGTTTACTTTGATCAGGGTACACCTTGTGACCTACGACTTACCATACCTCTCTACTCGTACGGTGCATCTGCTATAAAATATTTTTATCAGGCGGGTTTTGTGTACCGTAACATATGCCATATAGGGACGCTTTAAATTAAACACGAAATTTTAGATATTGAGTAATCATGGTGTGCGTTTGTAAGGCAGCATCGTTTCATCATTTTATATCTTTATACGAAATGAGATCTTTGCACAAGATAAAAAAAAAATTAACAGGTCTGATGCACTTGGGATTGTCGTTCGGTGTGTGTCCGCAACTACGTTGGAAATTCTTATTACGAGATAACTTGTGAATACATTTCTGAGACAATTTGTGAATAAAGAAAGAATAATATAGCCGAAATAATTTAAATAAAGCTGAGGACTCTATATATACATTTCCTATTACACCAATATTTCGGTGAAATTAATGTTAATTTGATGACAATTCACCGTTTAATGAATTCTTTTATTTGATGTAATTTAACATATTTTAAAACTGTTAGTAAATATTAACCAGCAATATAATATAATATAATAACGAGTACAATCATTAAAAGTCTCAACTAAATGTGATGGTTGATTATATTATTGCTCCATTAAAATTCCAGGGAAACGTGCGAGCAAAAGAAATAATATTCTTAGGATTATAAACCTGGAAAATTATAGGACAAGTTATTACATTTGGAAAGGTGTAGCAACACGTATTACATCTGGTTGTGTACATAATATCAAAACTTTTACTTAAAATATTGCAGCAAAGGATATAATTTCAAATAGAATATTTAGATTTAGAAAATATTTGTTTTTCCAGACTATGCTATGATGCTAAATTTATTATTTGTCAAATCTGTCAATTAGTGTAGTCATTGATATTTTTTTCTTTACCTCAATGACGCCGGTGACATATATTAAAAGTCCCCTTATAGAACTACATTCATAAAAAGTATAAAAGTATGTTATAAACCTCAAATTTGAGAAGCAAGTACTCAACTTTTTCTTTTAAAACTGCATTGCTTGATTTTGATACCATGACATTTCTCGAATTGGGCTCTATCATTTAAGCTTAATTAAAATATACTTCGTTTTTAAAATATAGTCTGTTTTTGAAATAAAAAAGGCAATTATATTTAGATCCAATTGTTTGCCTTATGTTTTCATGATATTTCATGATATCTTTTCATGATATTTTTCATGATATTTTACTTCACACCTTTTTTGATACTACATTTTGTTTCATGTAAACAAAACTATGAAATTCATCATGCTTTCTTATATCATTGAATCTAAGATAAATATATTGTGATTGATTTCAAAATAAAAAAATTGTTTAGTTCTAAACTTGATTGGTGGCGTTACTTGCTCTCCTATATCATTGCTACAAATTTTGATGAAAAGTTTTTCTACTGGATCAAATCTCAATTTCCTGAGCCAAAATGTAGCTAGAGACCACCCCTCCTCAAAAATATAACAGTTTTCAATTTGGTCAAGAACTGAATTAATAACAAGCTCGGAAAGATGATGTGTGTGAGTAAATTGCGGCCTTAAGAATACTATTCAACTACTATCGTAGTTGAATGGTAAGGTTTAACTTACAGCTTGAGTAGACATTATGTATGGTATGTTCATATTGACACTTAACTTATCGCATATGCTGCATATTTTCTTTTTACAGAGTGGTTTGTTAAAGTCCATTTTTACTATCTTCATTGCAGTTGCCTTGCAGTACTTCTCATTTTAATTAGTGAATAATCCAGTAATTTTAAAATTACGCTTCTGGAAATAATAAACTAGTACAGCAACGTAACAATGTTTAGCTAAGAATAACTGGAAAACTAAGGTTTCATGCTTTTGCAATAGGATTGTGCATGACAAGGCCCTTAACGTGATTATTCAGCTGCGGCGTTTCTATATTGTTCTTAACTTTGGCGTTTATTCAGATGTATGTACTGTTAAATTTTCTTCCTTCTAAAGGTTTTACGGTGTGGCTCTAACAGGATTCTCTTGTGGTGATATTCTATACTAGCATTTACTTATATGATGACTGTACACTGGATTGCGCTGTGTCATAAGCTTATATTTTCATGAATGTTTGGCAACGATAAATATTGACAATAGGTGTGCACTGAATTCGTAGTGCAACATGTTAGTATTGGCGCGTTCAAATTATTTTTTTCGTTAAATAAAAGGGGAAAACATCACATGCTTTGATAAGCTTAAACGTAGCTGTATTTAACCCAGAGAGGATTGAACACGATTGTTCCTCTCCGATGATATCAATTTCGTGTTAGTATCAGGTCACAGCATAAGTTCTGTCCGATTAAAATCTTTTTTTTTTTTAAGAATTGAATGTAATTTAATAGTATTTTAGAATGTCTAATGGAATTAAAAATTATGCATTTGTGTACATTTAAACTAAATAAATATTATTTTACAGATTAATAGAATTAGGATTTCTTTGATTAAAACCCTTTCTAACATAGAAGTATCCAAAAAGCATTTAAGGCACATGACGCTTTACGGGTACAAAAAAAAGGGAACTCTGCAGCCGAAGCGACTCGAAACATACACTCAGTTTATGGAAAAGAATGCTTGAATGAAAGAACTTTCAGTAGATGATTCGCAAAATTCAGAAGTGCAGATTTCAGCCTTGAAGATGAAGATCGAACAGGACGTCCAGTTGAGATTGTTGATAAGGCATTACTTGAAGATAATCCTGCATTATCAGTTGAAGTGTTGGCAATAAAGCTCAGTTCAAAGCATACAACTGTTCGTCGTCATCTTCAACAACTTGGAAAGGTTCCTAGACTTGGAAAATGTGTTCTGCATGAATTTTCCGAAAGCAACCAACTGCAAATCCCGCGTTGACATCTGCTCTTCTCTCCATTCTCGCGAACTCATTTCACCCATTTTGTATTGACTTGTGATTGGTGACGAAAAATAGATCTTCTGTCGAAATGTTAAACGTCGTAAACGGTGGCTTAGTAAATGGGAAAAAAGCTCAACCACAAACGAGAAAAGAACTTCTTGGCAAAAAAAGATTCTTCTCTCTATCTGGTGAGATTGCAAAGGAGTAATTCATTTTGAATTGTTATCACCTAATGCAACAATCAATGTTCTAGTCTACTGTCAGCAATTAGAGCGTTTGCACCAAGCTTTGAAAAGATAAAGACCCAATTCGGTGAATCGAAACGGAGTGATATTTCATCAGGACAATGCGCGACCCCGCACTGCAAAGAACACATCACAGAAGATCGAAGAGCTGAGTTGGCAGGAGAAATTCCTCATCCACATTATTGTCCTGACCTTGCTCATTCAGACTACAATTTGTTTCGTAATTTACAAAATCATTTGGGGGACATAAATTTAGCAAGCCAGGAGGAGGTCAAAACTGACATTTCAGAGTGTTTCGCTTTGAAATCAAAAGAGTTTTACGATGACGGGATTAAAAAGCTTGTAAATAGATGGAACGAAATCATAGATAATCAGGAAAAGTACATTGATGATTAAATGTCAATTAAATATAACATTTGATCACTTGTTTTCTTTACTAAACATCTGGACAGAACTTTCGGACAGAACATTCGGATAACCTGAAAGCAAGGGAGTTGTTTTATAAATGAAGCAGTAGGTAAGTATATCTACGGGGAGTTAATTATTGAGTGTTATAAGTAGAAGCCTGGGAGGTATTTACTGTTTTAGGCCATGAAATTATTATATTTACATTAAGAAGTTATACATTCATGGAATGTGATATTTACAAAGCTTGTTATGTGTTCATGAATTACAGTATTTACAAAATCGAAAATTTTGTTATGTTTATGTGCAGGCATGAATTCATGAATTGTATTTTACAATAAATTTCTTTTCCGTATTTAACCGTTGTTGCATAGAAATTGTTTCATTGCATTACTAAATGGAGACTTAAGTTTCAATGGAGATTCTCACACATCTCTCTATGTGTTCGCTTAATGGTATCATGTGTCAATACCTTGGGAAACAGATTTGAGCCTTAAGCATTATTCGTGTCTGTCCAAGCGACATATTTATTTGACCTGCTTAGTTGTGTTAACATTCAGACCGTGTTATCACACACATACACACACACACAAACGCACACAGACACGCGCGCACACACACACACACGCACTCACATACACACGTGTATATGAATGAGTGAGAGAAGTATGGGGTACAGAATCTGTAATCAATTTGCCAGTCAACTGATAAATCACTGTATCTCCATAAATGTACTTTAAATAATGTTCCTCTGCTTATGATGTGCCTAACGTTTCGGCGTAGTGTTTATTACATTCTATACTTTGTCCTGCAGTGTATGGCCATTTAAATCATGTTCCTGATTAACAAATCCAGATTTTATCTCTCTAAGTTAATGATTAAATATAACGTTTAGTAAAATAACAAGAATATGCTGATATAATTATCTCTGTATAAAAGCCTATTATTTTATACACAGTTATTTAGACAAAAATAAATGTTCCATTGAATCAAGTGATTGAAATAAGTTTTTGAAATTAGTTCCTCTGGGAAACAGAATAAAGAATACACTGCTTAGATTCTGGCGATCTTTGATATGAAAGTTTACCCGATTAAAACACTAATCCAATTTTCGCGACTTAGCGCATTGAAATGAGAATAATATGAATGTTCAGTAATTCGCTCGTAAATGATGTTATCTTTTTTCTAAATTCCGTCATATATTATAGAACAGAATAATATAAAAACAAAATATCCTAATGTTATTACCTTGCACAAATTTAAGGTCTATAATAGTGAGAGGAAATAATTTAGAATTACAATAATATTGTTGTTAACACTAGGAACAATAACAGACAATTTGATGTGAATGCTAAAATTTATTACTGAAAGATTCTAACATAGAACTTAAATGAGCAGTGCAATGAATTTTATCGAAATTTGTCGGGATTCTCTCAAACTGCCGCTCCTCTTTCAATTATGCTTAGCGGCATTTCGTTCGATTTTCACGTCTTGTGTTCAAATTCCGCCGAGGTCGACATTACCTGTCAATATTTCGGGATCGCTTAAATAATTACCCGCTGAAAACTGTGGTCGATGTAAACGACTTATCTCCTCTCCGAGATTGCTGGCCTTGTGCTAAAGCTGAAACCAATATTAGGAGATATTAGTTTTGTCTATCATATCGAAACTTACTGTTCTCCTTTCTAGGTATCTAAACATTAAATAATTTCATTACTTATTCAATGGTCTCATTCATCAGTATAAATTTCATTTTAATTAAGATTTTAATTACGGTTATTAATCGTATATTTCTATGAACAAAAATATTTTGTACCCTATTTTCTTTTTGGTTTATTTCTTTTTCCAAAATGCGGATTATTAAAGCCTTTTTTAAAAAAATATTTACTCTTACTCCCATGTATACCCTCCATTTACTGCGATGAATTATATGAAGAATATTAAAGCATGAGAAATATCAAATCTGTAGCGGTTCGCTCATTTCATTTAAAACTGGAAGTCTCCGTCTGGAGTAATTTATAATGTTGATTTATTACAATAAAAAGTCATCTATTTAGCGCATGCTACTGCTTATGTTTTCAGCTTTATATTGTCTGTCCATGTAATATTCATTGAAAAATAAATATTTTAATTCATGCCTCATTTTCGACTATGTGTAGCATATTAATGCAAAATCATTAGAAAAAAGCCCATTATCTTTTACATCGTATATTTAGGATATATTTTTGTTTACAATATACTATTGCTTTTTTCACCATTTAAGACACTGAGATATTATTTGAAGCAAGGTTCTGTCATATTCCTTGCAGGGCTACTGGCCACATAGTGTTGCATTATCAGCTTACGCTTTATATGGTTTCTAATGTTCAACAAGAAAATATCTCACCTGGTAAATGGAATGACTTGGAGGGATGCAATATTGTATTGGGAAATGATAATGCAGAAACACTAAATTTCTTGTAGAAACACGAACGATATAAGGATATATACGCCTTGCATCTATTTGGATGTTAGGTTCTGTGCATTAGACGTTGCGAAGAATTGCAAACATGAAAGCAATTCATGTATTATAACTTTATTTCATAATAGAATTTAAATTTACAAATTCTTTTTCTGCGAGAAAGAAATGCAATGTTCTCAAACTGAATTCTACTTGAAACTTTTGCAATATTATGCTTTCGGCTAAAATAAGAAGCAAGAGTAGACAGGTTATTCACAAAACAGAGAAAATAACATTCACATTAAAATCAAAGTAGCGAAGTATGTTCAATTAGAAAAGTAGATACTTATTTTTCTAAGAGAGCCGTTGGTATCTACGATTAGTATTTCAACAGCAAGAATTTTAATTGAAAATGCAGAAATATATAAACGAATCTGAACTACAAAAAGAAAACATTATTTAGCCTTATACATAGTTATGATTTATAGAGTAAATCCACAATGTATTGAAATAAAAAGAATCCAGTTGCGTTAATTTTGTCTCCGAGTATTCGGTCCCAAAGAACCAAACATGCCATCTGTATATTACAAAGTGTAAATATTATTAAGTCATACTGATTTATAATTGCTATTAATAAGTAACGTATCACATCAGTTAATACTCAGTTTTTCCCATCTATTGATTTTGATTCTGCTCTGTCTGTCTGCCTTTCTCTGTATGTCGGTCTGTCGGTCTGTCTGTCTGTCTGTCTGTCCCTCTCTCTCATTATTTCTATCAGGGTTGTAAATTTATATATTCTTTCTCGCTTAATTCATATATTCATTCTATTTCTAATTACCTTCTGAAGTATACGAATGTATATGCACATCCCGACCAGATACACGTTAAATTTATACATGTATATTGCATTCCGACATGGAAAGAAAAGAATATGATACATAGAACAATAGATACATTTTGGCGTTTGTGTTATGTTTCGCTTTGGAGCGTTTCCGTATATATCATGTTCCTGCCACGTCCGAAAATACCGATAGGCGTGTAGAGAAGTAATAGCAATTTGTGATTGAAAATTCTACTCTTTATTCGGCTTTGTCAGTTCGTCACTTGATCCATGACATCAACTGTATTTCATTGAACAGAGGAATTGTCTTCTTAACATTCCTTATGAAAGAGTGTCCTTTTGCACAGCCAAGTTTAAATTATTTTCGGTTTTATTATGTACAGTGTTGTGTCAAATATGTTGTAATAACACTGTAATTGATATTTAGTTATATCATCTGTCTCTCCAAAATCATGGTGTTTCTAATCAGATTCGCATTGTAGTGGGCATATAATTTAATTTCTAAGAATACAAAATATGTTAAGACAGGTTGCATGCTACAATTGGTAAAATGCAATCTGTTTATGACTGTGCATTCTATATGAACTAATTATCATAATGTGAGTGAGTACGATACGCAATGCTCTTTGGATATCAGACAGGTAATCAGCATCCTATTCTGCAGAAGATATGCGAAACATTAACTGATAATTTTCAAATATTACTCATTTCAAAATACAAACGAATCACATATGGGAGTACGCGTGCACGCATGCACGCACGTATGCATGGACGCACGCACACACACCCACACACACACCCACACACATAGAAACGCACGCACACACAGACACACACACAAACACTGACACACAGAAACACACACATACACAGGTTCATATGCACAAACATCTGCACAAATACGCTCAAATGCTCACATACACACCAAAAAATCTAAGTCATATATGGAGAGCGCAATATTTAAGTGTGTCAATGGAGTTGATACACTTTTTAATATAACTAGTATAACTCAGATAAAGAAAACAATAAGACACCACAAGTAAACCTGTTTGTAACCTAAATATGATATCCAGCACATCAACAGTAGACTTGTTCGAAAACGGTTTCCTGATAATGAAATTGGATTTTATGCCTCATTCATTATGCCGTAAACCCCAACAAGAATATGATCAAAGATCCATGTCATTATGCTATAGAATAACTGAGGTTAAAAGATGCTACAACACTTGATAAATTATTCCTTACAACTATAAAAAAATTCTCTATCAGGATAGTGAAAATATTTATTTCAAATGTTGGTACAAGTCCAGAAATATCTGGGGCGGGTCTAAATCGATTTCCCCGACATCAGAGTTCAATAAGTGCTTATTTTACCGACGCAAATTAACGAAAGGCAAAGTCGACGATGATATTGTAAATATTAGGAAAATAGCTTGTATCAATAAATAAGAGGACAAATGAAAGCAATACAAAGAGTTTCTCTTTGATCTTGTTTGCAGCATGGTTTCCTCTCCCCGGTTTGGCTTCATAATGTCTTCCGTTTACATGTTATTTCTGCCTAAAATTTAATGCAGTTTACTTAAAAGACAACCATGAAAGTCACATGAAACTGAAAGCAAAATTATTCAGGAACACATAGAAATACATATATGCACTAGAGTGCTCCACCTCAATCTCGTATGGACGAATCGAGTTGCGCTTTCTTATAGTTGTAACAGCATAGAAGGTGGGTGGAAGATAAAGAACAAATAATATGGGACCAGAAAGACATCTAGAGCTGTTAGCTTTGTGTTTGAAGTGGAAGCGGAGGAACATTTCACAGAGTCAATAAAAATTGAGTATTATTCATTTATTGATGTATATAGGAAATGATGTGCAATAGTGCAATGGTGCTGAAGAAATGAATATCTGCGGAGTGGTGGAATATGTTTGCCCAAGCTGAAACGAAACGATGTTGGGTATTCATTAGATGTGACAATAAAGCTAATCGGTCATGAAATCAACATCCACAATAGGAAAAGCGAAAAGATAAATTTTACACCTTGTAGTGTAAAAACTTATAATCCAGTGTAAGCTTTTATTTGTGATTATGCTCCATGCAGTGTTCATCAGTACACTAAATGGAGCATTATCGCACTTGAGATTACTAATCTATGCCCGTTCAGAAATTGTGTTGACAAATGGAATGAATGAATAATTGTCCACTTAAAAGGGAAGTTTGAAGAAACAAAGCTGCCATCTCCATAATAACAATGACTTTGGGTAAGAGAAGTCATGCCAAGATTCCAATAACAACACAATGTCCAGCACTACCACAAACACCGATCACATCAACACACTAAATGCAAATGTAACCCTATGTATATCATGTATAATGAAAAAGATCAATTGCTGCCGGATATAATCGAACCTACACGGCATGAATCAACATCAATAACGATTCTGCAAACTTTAAAAATAAACACTGACATTCTACTTATGTCCTATAACGGACTACTCAGTAACCTAACATATATATACCATTTAAATTCAACAACAAAATCGTATACCAGATATAAATCAAATAACACGACGAAACGAGAAAATTCCATAGAATTATTGATAAAACAGATCAACATTTACTGGGGGGAAATACGCTGACTTGAAGAGTGCTATAATCCTTCTAAATGTTCAGTTGCTTTAACACCCACTTCGGTATAGAGTATACTAAGTAAAACTAGCAAAGACATACTTATTCCTTTTATTGTCCGCAAGGGACCAACAAAGACGAGGCCTTACAGGACTCACATGTGGGAGCAAAAAAAAAAAGAAACAATCGAATGAGTAGATGTATGATTAGTAAATGAAAAAATGAATTGATGGTGACCCGTGCCTCACAACCCAGGCAACATCATTGAACATTAAAATAAAAACTAACATATATTATCAAAATTTTTCTTTTTCACTTTACTTGGGGAAGTCACCTCAGTGTCTTGTGTTTTTCATATGTTTAATTCTTTTCGTCTGTTTCTGTGCTCATGTGTTTTCTTGTTTGTAAAGTGTTGCAAGTTTGGTTTTTATTTCTTGTTTGTGGGAGAAGGGATCATGTGATTTTCTTTTTCCTCCCAGCCACCTGCCATTCACTGCCACTTACCTTTGTAGAAGTTGTCAACGGTGTTCCGTCTTCCGTCGTGACTGTCTCCTTCCACCAACCCCTCCTGCGTCTGCTTCTCCTCCGTAGTCGTTGAGGTAGACGGTTTATCTTTCTCTGTCTCCACCATCAACTCCTCCTATTCTCCTTCTTTTTATTTTGTCCTGCTGTATACTGGCCTCCATCTGGCTTTCTCCCTGTTTTAAGTTCTAGGCGCTGAGGACATGTTTTTCTTATGTGTCCCTTTTTCCCACACCCGAAGCACTTTAGTACTCTTCTCTGAACAGTGACCCTTGTATCATCCGGAAGGATGGCAAACTCCGGTAGGTTATCAATATCTGTTGGTGTGGACTGGATTGTCGCTCTTACTACACCAGTTCTGGGTACTGTTTTCTGCCAACTCCAACAGCGTCACCTCATCTTTTATGTTGGCCAAGGCCGCTGCCAGGAGCCGCATTGGTTTGTTTCCGGGTTTATCATTATTTTCGACGTTCTTAAAGATGTGACGGTAGAAGAGCTAATCCTCTGGTCTGTGGGGTGGTCGACGAGTCTATCTTGGCATCGCTCTCAGCCACAAACTGCGTTTCTACCGTTCCAAACTTTCTTTCGCGCTTAACGTACGCCGATTTATACATAATAGGCTTTAACACTTTTTTTCAATTTCCTCTATCGAATCTATCTCTATTTTCTGGTCTTCAAAGATAGCGTCCTATAAAGAATTGTTCTTCTCTTACATCCTTCCATAATTTCCCTGGGGAGATTTACCCTTATGTTGTCTCTCTTCTCCCGAGGAAATGACTGGAACTTCTTGACTGCCTGAGGCTTGATGTTGTAACCTTTAATCCTTCTTCGTGCTGCGACCGCATATCCACCTGTCCTGTATACGGAAGCACTTGTGCAATCCTCTTCATCCTCGCTCTCCCATGGCTCAAAAATGTGTCGTCATCCATTTTGTGTAGGACACCATAAACAAAATGTAAACGCTTCACCCCAAACGGAGAAATCATCAGAAAACGAGCCTGCGAAAGCTAACAATGTGTCGCAAGACACTAACATATTTTAAATAGATTTTAAAACAAAATTAATTTCAAAAGGGAAAACCTGCGACAAAATCAATGGAAATCAACAATAAACTTCAGAGGATAAAATTATAACAGACCGCAACACAAAGCCGAACACACCACACGGCCTACTACGTATTCCGGTACTTCACGTATTTCTCTTTACTCCGTTCGTCACGTGCGAGTGGTGTACAAGTTCCCTACAACATATCCCCCTTTAAGTTTTTCTTAGGAAGTGTCATTTTATTTATCAATAATGTGTTTTACTCACCCCAACGTCCTTGTTTGAGTTTTTGTTTTCTTACAATCTAATGTTTTTTGCGCTCGGCATCTATTTTCAGGATCTGTGTATGTTTCCGTTTCCCCTCACTTGTACTCCTGGGTCCAATCACCTGTAG
>NC_142946.1:18544552-18657052 GCF_046866305.1 Octopus bimaculoides | reverse complement strand
TACACACACACACACACACACACACACACACACACACACGCATACACACACACACACGCATACACACACACACACACACACGCATACACACACACACACACACGCATACACACACACACACACACACACACACATATATATATATATATATATATATATATATATATATATATATATGTGTGTGTGTGTGTGTGTGTGTGTGTGTGTGTGTGTGTGTGTGTGTGTGTGTGTGTGTGTGAGAGAAAGTTGGTATGTGAAAGCACGTGGTTGGATGCATAAAATATAATAAGAATAAAAAAAACTACAGAAGGCTTGTGTTACATGGTTAAAGTATATATTTAAATTATGTCATAAACATGTTATAAAATCTTTTTGGTATATAAACATTGTATTTTGAAATGACAACACGAAACCGGTTATTTCTCAAAATACAATGTTTATATACCAAAAAAATGTTATAACATTTTTCTGACATAATTTAAATATATACTTTAACCATGTAACACAAGCCTTCTGTAGTTTTTTCACTCTTATTATCTTATATATATATATATATACATATATATATATATATATATATATTATATATATAAATATATATATATATATATATATATATATATATATATATATATATATATATATATATATATATATATATATATATATGTATATATGTTTGTGTGTGTGTGTGTGTGTGTGTGTGTGTGTGTGTATTCCAAAGTAAGCATATAAATGTGAAAAAAGATGGGAAAGATGATACTCGAATACTGGAAGTAGAATAATATGCTTTATAATTATTAAAACTCACAAAAATATCGCAAAGATCTGCTACACATAATTTCACGTTCCGTTCGTCGGACAGTTTAGGTTGCGAATGGAACAAAATTGCGTTTGTATGCATAAAATATACGATTTATATGGCTAGATACACACTTGAAATTGTTTTCGTTTCATTGATCCGTTCAGGTAACGCTTTTTTACTACTTAATAATGATAGGTTTAAAATCATATCAAAATTTCAAAAATATCTGTAGTTAGAAGAAAAACATATATACCCAGAATACATTAATTAATGATAAAATAAGTTTAATTTAAAATAAATGTAAGTCTCTTGAGAATAATATTCGCTTACATAAATCTAATGGCTTAAAAATAAACGCTCTGTACTAATACACAATAAAAAAACATAAACGTACAAATGTACAGTAAACATACAAGTGCTAATACATGAATACATACATATACGCAACTATACACATGCAAATATAAATATGAACATATATGTATATATATATATATATATATATATATATATATATATATATATATATATATATATATATATATATATATATATATATATATATATATATATATATATATATATATATATACTACTGTATATATAAGTTTATTCACGCATATACATATATACACATCATACACACACACATGTTACACATTTTACGTCTTAAAACCCATTATACAATCAACAGATGTGTTGTATATATATCATGTATGTACAGTAGATTAAAATATGTTTAAATAAATCGAGTACCAGAATGATAGTGTTTTATTTCATTTCTTTATTTCATTTTTTATTATAATTTTATTATAATTATTATTATTTGTATGTTTTACTTAATAGCTTCCATTGTATTTATTTATCTTTCTTCTTCTTTTCTTCTTCTTCTTCTTCTTCTTCTTCTTCTTCTTCTTCTTCTTCTTCTTCTTCTTCTTCTTCTTCTTCTTCTTCTTCTTCTTCTTCTTCTTCTTCTTCTTCTTCTTCTTCTTCTTCTTCTTCTTATTATTATTATTATTATTATTATTATTATTATTATTGATTCTTATGCGATGGTGATGACAGAGCTTTAATAATTTTATATCTTTATATTATGGTTGTGTTTCAATCCACAATTTAAAGTTACACTATTTTAATCACACGGTACGTTAGATAAACGGTTTATATATACATACATACATACACACACACACACACACACACACACACACACACATATATATATATGCACACTCACATAATACTTATACATGTACATTATATATGTGTGCATGTTTCTATGTATATATATATATATATATATATATATATATATATATATATATATATATATATATATATATATATATATATATATATATATATATATATATATATATATATATATATATATATATATAGTTTTAGGGGAAAGAACCAAGGTTCATGAACTCATAAGTATTATATAATACAAAGTAAATATAATACATAAGATAAAGGTAATAATATCTCTTAAGAACTTAGTAGGGCACAGTATAAAGCCTGTCGAACTTCAGATTTACCCCGTGTATTTCTGTAGTAGCTTTATACGCACTTTGCGTTTTGTCATCTGTCCTTTGTGAACACATGACTGAAATTTTTGGGTTGAACAAGAATGGCTACGGTTCGACATTTGTTATTTGTATAATCACTACAATTGTTTCCACGCAACTTAGTTCTCCAGGAGTGCCGGTTCTTGATTATGCAACTGTTACTTTGCATTATGAGATCTAGCAATGTTTCGATGATTCTATATATGTATATATATCATGGACTAGTCCGACGTTAGATGACGCATAAAGGTTCGGCAATTTCTTGCCGAACAATCATACACTTGAACTATTCATAGTAATGAAATTTTTGTGCACACATAAACTCGCTCCCTCCATGAAATCGACATTACCTCTACAGGTGCACCACTTTCCACATTTTAGGTGACGAAATGATAGCACACATAAGTATATATTTCTGTATATATTAATTGTATCAATATATACCGTATGTTATTTCTATATTTACTTACGCACGCACAAATATTATTGATATCATTATAATTTTTTAGGCTTAGGATTATTTTATATTCTGTTTAATGACGCATTAATTAATTTAATAGACATACATTCATACAGAAGAATGGCCCGCCATTCGCATACATTTATTCGCTGAAATATATGGTGCGAGTTATTTTTTAAAAATTTATCTAATTATTTCCTGACAAAGAGAAATTACAAATTCTTAATTAGCTATTGGTCAACGTAATTTCCAATAATAATTCTAACTCTAATAATTCTTCCCATGATGATGCCATCTTATTGTATATTCATGACTAAACGAAATAATACTTTAAACTTGCATTTGAATGTGTTCTTTCGAAAGAAATGTCTTGGCCGTGTCCAGTATGTTAAGGGACTTTTTTCACGGCCACTAGCTTGCTGAATAATGGGTTAATGTATAGGATGTAAACACTTGCCTAATGATTCATAATTAGGTATGCTACCTTAGTTCTCTACGGTAGAATATCATCAATAGATAAGTTCCAAATAATTAGAATTTATTCTAGAGCTAGATTTCATTACAGTTTGATAGCTTTTCTTGATAAACTGCTTATTCATAAAAGCGACAATTCCAAAGAAATAAAATCAAACACTTTTAATTAAAAACACTATCGCTCTCAAATACATTTCTGTTGATATTGCTTTTTCACATTTTAGAAGAAAATATTAATATTTTCTAAAACTACCAAATTTGTTACATTTTCATAACAATACATATTAAGAAGTATAAATCATGAAAATTCATATAACAATAACAATGCAGAAAAGAAACCAAAAAAAAAAATAATAAAAAAATATGAATTCAAATTAAATAGAGAAATAAATTGAGAATATATATTTGCAAAGGCAGGACGAAAAGAAATATTGTGAAATATTGCCGAAAATGAAGCGAAAATAATTTACAGGAATGATAGTTATAGTAGAGACCGCAAATACATGTAGAAATAGCGGGGATGGTGGTGGTGGCGGTTGTATTTGTATTGGTGGTGGTGGTGGTGGTAGTAGTAGTAGTTGATGTTGTTGCAGTATTAATCGTTGTTTACCTTCAGCTTTACTTTCATGATACGCATCATTTATACACATATTCATATATTGCACTCTTTATTTTTTGGCTAGCTACGTGCTGTGCAGTACATTATTCGATATATTCCGCACTATGTAACATAAAAAAACTATAATTTCAGGGAACCGTAGTTTCTATATTTAGCTAATAAATTCTGTATCCATGTAGAATCCAATCATTTGATTCGGAAAAAGTGAAAGTAAAAAATAAAGCGCAATAAGAAGAGTGCAATATATGAAAAAAGTGTACAAATTATGCGTATCAATAATGTAGCCATATAAAGGGGGAGTTATTAAGACGTTATAAAATAAATAAATAAATAAAATAAATAATTGAACAAGGGAAATTAGAAACCGGATTAGAAAATTGTAAGGAAGGAATATAATATGTATTGTTAAACACATAAGGATGTACACATCCAGCAAAGTTTGTGTTATTGGCAATAAGAAAATGCAATTCAATTACACACACATACATACACACATACATGCATACATACATACATATATATATATATATATATATATATATATATATATATATATACATATATCTGTGTGTGTGTATGTGTGTGTGTGTGTGTGTGTGTGTGTGTGTGTGTGTGTGCATATATATATATATATATATATATATATATATATATATATATATATATATTTTGAAAAGTGCATTTAATATATTCAGTGAAGCTTTGCTTAAGCTGTCAGGTGACGACATAAATGTTGCTTTCTTCTGTTTTGTAATGATTATCTAGGATATTGCAATATTTTCACAGTCCATATTTACATTTATACTTCATTGCAAAAGTGTGTGTCATCGTAACTTCAAAACAAGTTTTCTTTCTCCATCTATATACGTATGAATATGTGTGTGTTTGTCTCCGTTTCTGTCTCTCTTTGTGTGTGTGTGTGTGTTTAAAAGATGATGCCCCAAAGTCTTGCGTAACTGAAATGACAAAGTTGACCAAAATATATGCGACATATGTGCACAACCGATTGCGGGCTACATAATTTATCATTAGCAATGGATGTCAATTTAACACCTATTTATTTCTCTGACGACGTAGAAAAAATTGCTTTTCATAACTTATAGCGTAGCGTGTCTCATAAAAATATGGAAATCAGTTACGTACCTTAAGCTTTCTTGTCCAGGAAAAAGCGGTATCTATGCAACACATGTGTATTTAGTATTTGAAACTGATAAATAAAAATTAACAATTCATTGTTTTATCAATGTTTGTTTACAACACTGTATTTGAAGAGCTAGAATAAATGTGACCAATTGAACCATAGGACACATTTGACACGGAAAATACCTAATAACAAATTCGCAAAAAAGTAATAATCTCTGCCGTGCAGAGTAGTAAATAAGAGATTCAGAATGCAAGCTGTAGTCAACGAGAAAGTTATAAATGACCAGGGTGATTACATGAAATCATAGATAAATGAAAGCAACAGCATCGTTATATATGTGATATAATATAATCGACGCAAGTTATCGATGCTTCTATTGAGATATGAGAAAGGGACTTCGTTGTCTTAAACCCAACGTCCATGTTACGCATAATAATAATGACACTAAAGTCACTAAAATCAAAGGACCGTTGTCAAGAAGATAAATATTTGTTTGTTTACTGAAATCCAAAAACAAAAGTGAAAGAAGAAAAGTTAAATCCTGTATTAGTATGACAGTATCGTCCAGTGATTTCGTAAGCAAAGCGGTACCGAGCAAACTATTTGATATATATAACCAATTAATTAATTTTAATATATTGCATTAATATGAATTAAGCAGAAAGCATATTCCAACTAGATTGGAACGATGTAAGATAATCTTGCCAGAAGATAGATCCCCTGCGTGCATGGAATAGTACAAGAATATAGTCGGACAGGAATCACACGTGTGCGCGCGAACGGACACACAAACACGCATATATATTTTCATACATTTATATCTATCACATATAAATACACACATATGTATATGTATATATATATGGATAATACAGACTGTACATGTATTTAAATACCTTTATACCAATGCAATAGCAATATTAAAATAAAGCATACTTACTTGGGATTAGAATATTCTGTAGAATGACGCATCACTGAAAAGGACAAATTTCACATGGACTGATATGCTTGAGAATAAAGCATGGGTGGAAGTAAGCATTTTATAAAAGGTATTTAGTCTTTCGATTGTATATGCCAAAACGCAGCCTCTTTTTTGTTTACATTATCATTGTATCAAATTATGACGGCAAAGGAAACCTGGTAATGAATCCCGCTATATAATTAGCTGGGATTCAGAAAATCTGAGTCTCTCAGTTATCTGACTTCCTGTTTCTAATCCTAAAAAAACATTGCTATTCTGCTCACGTAACAATACATTCTACAGTAGAAGAACTACCGCTCTCAACACAGACTTTCATATCATGCATGATTTACATACAATTATTACAAAGGACCATTCTGAACACAATACATATTTTAACTTAGAATTTCTATATTACAACAGTTTCCATATTCATTTTAAATTTCGTTCATAATATATGTCAACATGTCTTATCACTGTTGATATATATATATATATATATATATATATATATATATATATATATATATATATATATATATATATATATATATATATATATATATATATATATATATATATATATAATTGAATTTGAGAATATGCTAATCTCGTGAAAGGATGTTTTCATCCAAGAAATACTAGTTTAATACGTAGAATTGTTGGTGAATGAAATTACCTGAAGACAATTGTTATATATTATGCATATAATATATTTACGGTTAAAAGAAGGAAAGAAAATGGAGATAAGGAAGTTACAAGTTATTTATTAGTAAACTGGTCATTTCGTTTCTTAAATACGTTTCAATTAATGCTCATTAATTTAATTACAAATGTGTACATTAAATTTGAATTTATGTGACATGAGCATAATTTCATCAGAGAAAAAGCATGTACCTTAGAAGTTTATATTTGGACCTATCAATTCATTTCAGGAGGCTGATTAAATTATTGAGACTAATGAAATAATTAAATTATTGAGTATTAATTGAAACGGCTGTAAGAAGCGAAGATAACCAATTTCTTAATAATTAATTCTTAACTTCCTTATTCCTATTTCTTCTTCTTCTTCTTCTTCTTCTTCTTCTTCTTCTTCTTCTTCTTCTTCTTCTTCTTCTTCTTCTTCTTCTTCTTCTTTATATATATATATATATATATATATATATATATATATATATATATATATATATATATATATATATATATATATATATATATATATATATATATGTATATATATATATATATATATATATATGAGTCATTGGTATCCAGGAAACCAAAGACGGCAGTTAACGCTATGTAAACGCTACGAGAGAACCGTGGTTAGATTCTCGTTTTGACAATAAAATGCGATTGAGGAGTCTAATGCGAGTCTTGTGTGAACATGTACATGTTAAATAAAATAACACAAATCCAAAGCTGTGTGGAATTTATACATCTATAAAGACAAAGGTAGTCTTGAAGCTGTTTCTAGCTTATTATATACATACATACATATATATATATATATATATATATATATATATATATATATATATATATATATATATATATATATATATATATATATATATATATATATATATATATATATATATATATATATATATATATATATATATATATATATATATATATATATATATATATATATATA
Organism: Octopus bimaculoides; assembly: GCF_046866305.1. Classification (NCBI taxonomy): domain Eukaryota; kingdom Metazoa; phylum Mollusca; class Cephalopoda; order Octopoda; family Octopodidae; genus Octopus; species Octopus bimaculoides. The sequence goes on along the minus strand of NC_142946.1, from coordinate 18,649,358 downwards.
TATATATATATATATATATATATATATATATATATATATATATATATATATATATATATATATAGGCATATAGATAAATACCTATGAGTCTGTATTATTCCCCACTGTCGCTTGACAACCGGTGTTAGTTTGTTTACTTCCACTGAAATTAGGGATTCGGCAACAAAACAACGTTAGAATAAGTACTACGATTCTCTAAAAGTTAGTATCCGTTGAATTTGTATGTAGGATTTTACAGTTGAAATTCCACTATCCAAAGAGAGTGCTGTGTAGAATACGTAGAAATACTTTTTGTTCATGGTAAGTAGATTACAATAGTTCATATTTTGTTACAAAAAGTGGATATACAGATCTATATTTAAGAGATGAGGAATTATGTACATTACTTACATTTGACGAATATTTGTCCTTATCTTGTTCGGTGTTAACACAACGTTTCGGCTGACGAAGGCTGGAGGGTACATCATCTGAAACGTTGTTTTAACAGCAAACAAGATGAGAACAAATATCCGTCAAATGTAAATAATATAAATAATTTACATGTGTATATATATACATATATATATATATATATATATATATATATATGAAATGGTTCTCTAAATTGTACCACTTGGAAGATCTGCAATGGAGGATATTAACGAATTAGTGAGAGCAAAAGCAGATTCTCTACGCTACCCTTAGGTATTCCTCTCCAAAATATAGTATATCCATAAGTAGGTTCAATTACTTGACCCTCACAAGAGAGACGAGTTTCAGAGAGTGCAACTATATCAAGGGAATATTTCTTCAGCTCCCATACGCCTTTCTTGTCTCTTGTTGAAATTATTATCAAGAAGTGTGCGCACATTCCAACAGCCAAAATTCAAAGGATGTTTATTTAAATTTTTTCTTGAAGATTGATTGACCACAGTGTTATAGTGTATCACAAGCCCAGTTTATGAGACACTGGGACGTCTGCGGAACCAGAACTGTTCCCCTGACATTCCCAAGCCATTTTTGCCATTTACTAAATCTGTTTGAGACATTGTAGAGTAAGTTACAAGTGCATTTTTAGGTTTCCACCAACCAACCAATTCAATGATTTACAAAGATCTGGTGTAAAGGAAGTACATGTACACATGAATAATTGTTCAGTGGGTGTAGCATGCACTGCACTACCACCAACTATTGGGCCAAGAAGATTTTCGCCGGTGTTTCAGGAAAATTGACGAACCAGGAAATTACAAGACCTCAGGCTTTAATTCGGAGATTTTCTTCTAGATAGATTACCAACCATGGTTAAAGAGTTTCTACCAGCCCATCAGGTAAGCTATCCCATTCCAGACACCAAATCGACACTCAAACGATCTATAAAGTGATCAAATAACAGTCCGTTGACCGACGTGGTGTAGCTCATTCAAATATAGAAGAAAGAAAAGTACAATATGTGATTTACAAATATAAATAAGAATTAAACATAAATAATATATATAAATATAGAAAAGTAAAATATATGCATTTTAAAACCATGAATAAAGTAAGTATATATATATATATATATATATATATATATATATATATATATATATATATATATATATATATATATATATATATATATATAAGTAAAAATATACATGCGTATACATATGAAAAAAGGCATAAACATATATACAGATATTTTGTTCGATGGCCGTTTATATATATATAGATGTATGCCTATGTGTTTGTATTTTCTCCCAATATTGTTTGACAAGCGGCGTCAGCTTGGTTACGTCCCCTGAAATTACGAATTTGGCACCAAAACACCGATACAATAAGTACGAGGTTTCAAGTAATATCGGTATTGTCCTACGAAACCCTCCAATGACAGAAACAAATATGCATATTATTGTGACAACACCTCCAAACGAAGAAGTTCGACCACCCGTGACATATGAATAGAGGTAGTCTAGCGATGGTAGAAGAGTTGAATAGGGTTGAGTGACTGTTGAGTAGCTGACGAGGATCAGTCGTATAGCAGTCGATTAGAGATCATCCGAAGGTGCTAGATAGCAGTAGCTTGAGGCATAACACACACACACACACACACACACACACACACACACACACACACACACACACACACACACACACACACACACACACACACACACACACACACACACACACATATATATATATATATATACATGTGCAAACAAAACAAGAATATATGTTATTGGAAGTGTGTAATATTGAGTTACACAAAGACAAATCCGTCATTTCATGGGAATGTGGACTAATAACTATCTGAAAGAATGACAATATTGTATATTATGAACAATATAACGCCTTCTTTTCATGTTATTGCAAAGAAAATCTGCAACAAATATCCCTTTAAAGAAGATTCCAACATATATAAAACACTACAAATCAAAGTTGTTTCAATGAGGTTGATCAATTTTATCACGTGTAATTTTAAATGGAAGGCACATCTGAATGCATGATTAATCTGCACTTAAATGCTCTTATGACAGTTGTATATTTTACCAATTATACCGACTTAAACACTTACAAACCCCATCGCTGAAATATGCTTGAATATCTGCAAACCACCAGTCTCCAGCATTTATTCCCTAACGTGATTGATATTTCATTGAAATCGTAGCAAGTATCCAGCATGTTGACACACTTGCATCTGTTATTGCCTTTGTGAACTTTCACTGATTATTAAGAGTTGCAGCAGCTTTTTCCCGAATTCATTGCTTTAAATACCAGACGTCATTTGGCATCTCTTCTTACCTATACAGAACATGGCGATGATGTAGTTTGCAAACATAAGACTATTTTTGTACTTATGTTACCAGTGTGATGATCTGGCCATTTTCATGTCGATAAAATCAATGCAAATTCCGTGGAAGTTTTGAATACGAAAATATTTAGTTTTAATGTTCACAAATTCTGGATTATGTTATTACAAGCGGAATTTTTTTTCTTTTTTTGCTATATATATTTTATGCTAATTATAAAGTAGTTTCTCTGCACACTTTCCTTTGGGATTGAGTATTCTGTAAATATTATTAACCCTCATATATTTAGTTACATCAGTCCGTCTTCTGTTCTGAAATCCCGTATTTTGGGGACGTGTTTTCGATATTATTGAGGTTAAGGCTCTATAAGATGGATTATACGCCATGGATTTGTTAACATTAGGATTCATCGATTTTTATTATTTGGAGTTAAATATGATTGTATTCATTGGCTGAGTCACATGTTGTTTTCAGATACGTTAAGATCTTATTAAACATCTCGTTGGAGCTTAAGTATGTCCCTTAAAAGTATTATGCCGAAGTTTAAGACATTATCTTTTCGTTGTATTCACGTTAACATTGTTCTGTGTATTCACCAAAGCTTTGTGTTGTCATTCAATTTCACTATATTTCATAGGGTGTACAATTATACTTTTAGCAAACTCGCTTGTGTTGACATTATCACTGTCAGTAATCCACGCTAAAATCTAAAATTAATTCCAGTTCCCTTGCTTGCTGGTGACTAAACTGATTTGGATTTTGTTTCAACTTCGTTCTATAAATAACGTTATCGAGTCCAGTTTCAAAGATTTGTTTACGACTTTCAATACTGTCGGATATTTTTCCGATTCTGCGAAAAATATCAGCGTTTCCTTTGTAATTTTGAAATTCTTGTATTTCTGCAATATTTTTAAAACTTTCTGTTTTATATAAATATTATTTCTTCAGCTGAGTCGCTTCCGTTTTAATTGTTTAAACTGCGTTTTCTCTTATTCTATACACAATTCACGGAATGATTTTTCAGATCATTTGTTTTTGTTCGTGAACATATGTAGTCACCTTTATCGTAATTTTCCGTCTTGCTGATGAGATTTCCTATCCGATTCGTGTCTGTGTTTCACTAAAACTATGATCGTTATGACCATTTAGCTTCAAATCGCACATCTTACGCAATTAAGATATCTTACAATGTTTATGGGTCACTTGCAAAATGTCTATGATCACATGACTGAAGGATCAGTACTCAGTAGTTTTATAAAGCGACAAAGCTGTATAATACCATGTTATAACTGAATCTGAAATACGCAGCGAAATGCGCATCAGATCGTAAACAGTTTTAAATATATCTAATCGTATTTTGGAACCACCATTCCACACATAGATTCTTGTATGGAATGTAACAGAAAATCTGCATTAATTTAAAGAAGTCATGAAAGAATTGAGATATCTATTAAGAAGCCCTATATATATAAAACAAAATGACACAGACTTTATAGTTTAATCTAAGAAGAAGTTATTACAAGTATATATCAGCGAAATTAATTAACTTGCTGGTGCTTTAAATATTTTGTAAATGTTAGGAGATATACACTCATCTCTAAGTTTAAGGGGATATTATTTTATTTAATCCCTGATAATCAGAATTTGAAATAATCATAACATGATACTCAAGAACGTAGCGCAAATGTTAAACAAACTATTAAAATGGTGGAGATATCTTGATAAAAGCTTTGTGTAGGCATAAATATCAAAGGATCTTCTTGGAAAATACTACTACAGTAATATGTAAATCATTATGAAATTAAATCTGTTAAGAAAATTGTAAAGCTCTACCTCGTAAGACATTGATATTTTCTCAAGTTTAACAATTCGAGAATGAATACATGCGTTTCGCCTAGGCTTTCGGTGATATTTAAATCGTCATATATTTACGAAATATGTGATATTGCACATAAAGTAGACTTTTAACGTATTATCAAAGAAAAGTAGTGAACATTAATTAATTTGTTAAAATCGTTCGAAAAACGTAAGATTGAACAATATAGGAAAATGAGGGATAATTTTATTCAAAAGTAGTATGAAATGGGCGTAGTTAAATATAACCCAGACTGACAAAAATAATATTTTGATATATTTGATAGGTCATGTATCACCTCTAGTGTATACACTCAAGTAAATTAATACATTATGATTGTCAACATTTTGAAAAGTTTGAAAAGACTGAAGAAATATTTATGATGCACACACGTATACAAACATATGGAAAGCACAATGACAGTAACACACACGAAATACACATATATTTATACACACACATATACGCATATTAATATATGTATCTGTGTATTTACGCATTCATATAAGTATGCGTTTGCGTTTGTAAGATTTTGTGTAGTATAATATACGTGCAATTTGTCAGCGTATTTCTAGATGTATATTGAATTTCGCAATTTATTGGATACGAGACAGCCTCTACTATTCATTTCAATTGTTGCATACATACGATGAAATTACTTTTTAAAATACTCGTTCACTCTACCGGGGGCACAGTAAGTTTAACTAAATACATAAATATATGGAAATAGAGACGTAGAAACACATACGTAAATGAAGCATTACTAAAAAATGCGAAACAGTCTCGTATTGATTTCCCTAGGGCTGATGATGACATAAAAATAAGGCAAAATATATAGTGTGTTTATATTATGTTTTAGTTTTCCATTTATAGTTTCTTATTTCTTTCTGCAGAGTCCAATTTGAAAGAAAAAATATATTTGAATGCTTTCTATCGTTCGTGGAACTGACCATAGAATTTTGTCAGACTACCAATTATCAGGATGCATTCTTTTTAAATGTGCAGAGTAAATCTAGATGAAAATAATGTAAAAATATTTTGGCTTTTGTTATTTGTGAAGTTGATTTATATTGTATTCAGGAACAGCATCAATATTTATATCACTAGCTCACAGACAGTAATAAATACTATTTCTTCTACATTGGCAGGTTAGAAATCCGAAGGAGAGATTTGATTACGTTGGCCCAAAAGTATTACCGATGGATTTTAACACGATAAATTCTCGTCGATAAATCAGTAATATATGCGAATCAAGGCATGTCCACGATCTAAATAACCCTAACACCAGCACCAACGAAACATACCAAAAAAGGAAGCACTCGCTATAAAATGAAGACAAACTAAGAGAAATGATTACTTGTTTCCGCCTCGACACGTGACCTAATATCTATGAAAACGAACACTTTTGCAAGCATAAATATGTGCTTATCAGTGACGCAGACAAAATAATTATAAGCAACACGATGCCATCAACTCTGAGTTAAGTGTAGTGTGTGTGGGTGCAGGAGGTTACAGAGTTGATTCAATGGAGTTACTTACTCAGCATTGACGATGAAGTTGCTGGCAGTTTCTTCCATGTAGATAGAATGGAATTCTATTGAAGAATATCGATATCAATCGTCGTGAATACCTTCCAATTCAGTTGACAATTAAGTTTAATTACTAACTATTGCCTGGATATCAGATTCTCTCTGAAAATTAGGTGTTCAGTGTTGTCTCAAGATTTTGCTTCAGGTTAAACGAAGAAAGCGAACTAGAAATCAATATACCAGGAGGGAGGAACGTTGGATGAAGTTTGAGAGTGGCGTTTGAGATTTTCCCCTGGATACTGTAAAGAAGCGTATATACCCTCATGTTTCGGATATGAGCAAGTATAAATGCTTACCTGTCAAAGTGTATCTGAACTATGATGGCGTGTTTAAGTTTAGGTAGAAAGTTATAGACATAGGAGCATGCGTGGCTGTGTGGTAAGAAGCTTACTTCCCAACCACATGGTTCTGGGTTTAGTCCTCCTACTTCGTGGCACCTTCAGTAACTATCTTTACTTATAGCGTAGGGCCGACCAAATTATTGTAAGTAGATTTGGTAGATGGAAACTGAAAGAAGCCCGTTGTATATATATATATATATATATATATATATATATATATATATATATATATATATATATAGAGAGAGAGAGAGAGAGAGAGAGAGAGAGAGAGAACAACAAAAGAGGAAAGTAGGTTTATGAACAACATAAGGGAAGGAGTGGCTGTGTGGTAAGTAACTTGTTTACCATATACATGGCTCCGGGTTAAGTCCAACTGCATGGAACCTTGATCAAGTGTCTTCTACAATAGCCTTGGACCGACCACAGCCTTGCGAGTAGATTTAATAGACGGTCTCTGAAAGACGCCCGTTGCATATATGTATATATTTGGTTGTCGGTGTTTGTTCCCCAACATAGCTTTGTGTCTTTACGGAATAAGTAGAAAGGAATAAGAGAAAATATAGAGAGAGAATGAAAAAAAAAATTTTCTGTAATGTTCAGCGGGCCAACATGGAAGATTTAGACTATAGAAATAACCGGAATAGCATAAAAACCCACGACAATTATCATAACAGTAACTACACTCCAAATGCCACTAACAACCTCTCTTTTCATCCTCTCTTTTCTTCATAACTGGAGTGGATAGTATGTTTTGTGGGGTAGATTTTACTTAATAGATTCTTACTGAGCTTGATCATGTCTTCGTGGTGGCTATCAAGATCGCTACTTATATTCTCTGCTCGATGTTTTAGGTCCTGAGCAATCCCTCTCTATACAGCGTAAAGACCATTCAAAGTCTGTCTACCGCATACAAAATTACGAGGTGGATAAGCCCCTTTTCCGATTGTTTTATTTTGTATAATCCTAACTTATACCACTGTGACATATTAATACCGACCTATATTGAAGAAACGCATCATAGATTCCATGCAATCCGATATCACATTAATACGCTGTAACAAAGGTCACTGGATTGACAAATCACACACATAAATGAAAATCTAGTGTCATCTTCCACGCTTGTGCAATATATATGAATTACGTGTTTTCTATGCTAAGTGCACATTACTACGTGCTCTGAACTACGCAATGTTCGATGAAATACCCTCAACCAATGCAAATATATTATTATATCATGTAATTAGTTTTCTCCCAGAAACAACTCATCCGCTCGTGTCTATGTTGTACATTTCGAAACTTTAAGTAATGTTTAGACAACCTTCAGCGGACTCATATTTTATTATATATACATACATACATACATACATACATACATACATACATACATACATATATATATATATATAATCCTTGCATTTGAAAGCTATGGAAATATGTATTTTGAAAAAAACAACATTGTACTCTAAGTTGAAAAAGTCGTAACGACTGAAACCGGTAGTAAAATGTTCTTCGTCGTGAAATTATTTTAGCATTTTCTACCTTGTCTTGTTATCCTCATACGTATCAACTCGTGTGTTTCTTTTCAACATTCTACATATATACATGTGTGTGTGTGTGTGTGGGCGCGTGTTTCTCATAAGTGCTTTTCTTTGATTACAAGCTATGTATTTGCATCAATAAAAGAGCCCGAGAAACACGGATGTAAGAGTGTTTCTCTGTGAAGGTTATAACATTATTGGGTCTAGTTTCTATGAAGGGGTATCGTTTGTGTGTACAGAACAAAGGTGTGGTATGTCTGAGTAGGATATGCATGTCTGCGAGTTCCTTTAGATTCATGTGCTATAAGCATATGAGCCTGTCATAAGTGTAAATTTTGTGTGGGTATTTATGTGCGCATAAATAAATATTTAACAATCCATGTCGTATCACGTATAACATATACACATCCACACAAACATCTCTAACACATACGCATACATTCCACATATCCACACACGCATAGATAATATATATAGACATGCATACAGGTATCTCTCCTCTCTCTCACTCTATCTCTTCCCCCCTCTCTCTCTCTCTCTCTCTCTCTCTCTCTATATATATATATATATATATATATATATATATATATATATATGTATATATATATAATAATATTCGGGACAAAATCCAAAATTACAGGTAAAAACTCAATTAAAATCAATTTATAAAAAATCAAAATTATATAGATAAAATATATAGTTTTAAGGAAAATAACCAAGTTTCAAGAACTCATCGATGAAAATCCACTATCACATATAGAAAAATTAACAATTAAAAGCACAATAAATGAGTATAATATAAAACAAAGTAAATATCATAAGATATGTCATCAGATCCATACAAAGCTTCGACAGATTTCTTCAGCTAGCCCGCCGTGCTACTTCAGGCTGATGACGAGCAAAGTCTCAGAAACATGTCCCTGAATGCAGGCTGGGCTGGTTGGATGAGTTTGTCGCCCCTTTGTATGGATAAGGGCACCGAAAGTGTGTCAAGGCCTAATAGGAAGCGGTCTGGCTTCCTAGGGCTAAACAGCAATAGTATATTCCCTTATTTGGACTGTCACGTTAAGATGGCAGTATGCAACTACTTTATTGCGTCACTACTGCTTAAGTCTCACTGAGAGATTTAGAAATTCGTTATTTCTAATTTTCGTTACCAGTGAATAGTATTTCACTGAAATAGTATATCCATACAAAGCTTAGACATATTTCTTCAGATAGCCCACCGAGCTACTTCAGGCTGATGACGAGCAAAGTCTCAGAAACATGTCCCTGAATGCAGGCTGGGCTGGTTGGAGACGTTTGTCGCCCCTTTGTATGGATAAGGACACAGAAAGTGTGTCAATGCCTGATAGGAAGCGGTCTGGCTTCCTAGGGCTAAACAGCAATAGTATATTCCCTTATTGGGACCATCACGCTAAGTTCGCAGTATGCAACTACTTTATATATATATATATATATATATATATATATATATATATATATATATATATATATATATATATATATATATATATATATATATATATATATATATATATATAAATTGTAAATCCCCAAAATAACACCAAAAATACAAAGGATTCTGCGGTACACGTGTTTCAAGCTTTATATCAGTGTATAATTTACAATAGAAAGCTATCTTCAGCCGCAAAAGTATATATATATATATATATGTTTGTATCTATCTATCTATCTATGTATATATATATATATATATATATATATATATATATATATATATACATACTCACACACAAATATAGATATAGATAGGCAGACAAATAAAATAAATACACATATATATGCATACATATACGCACACATAGACATACAGACATGCATATATACATACGTGCATATATACATACATGCATGCCAACATTGTTACATCGATACAAACATGCAGACGCGAGAGAAAATATGAGAAACATGTGAATCCGTTTCTAATCATGTAACATGTAATAAATAATTTCTACGATTTCAATACATAAATGCATTGTGTATTATATTGAGGGCAAGTTAAAAGGAAGACTGTAATGTTTAAGCTATTCAAATTTCTATTTAACAAAACAACAGTCAAAATACACTTTACGATTCCCATGTATGAAACCAAGGAAGCATTGCAAATGATCAATTGAAGACCGTATATATTTTTAATTTGCACACGATTTATTGGAACAATGTGAGAGAAGAAGATGTGTGACATTTCGTAGATCTTCTAGCCTACAGCATATAACAGAAGTAGAAATATTTGTCACAATTAACTTACTACCTAATTGAAGAATGATATAAAGTAACAGAAAAGAACAAATATTTTGAATACTATAGAGAGGCAATACAATAACTGATCCGATTACCACTGAATTGTCTCACACTGTGCATTCAATATTTCCGTTACGTAACAAATATCTTCGACATAATATTATTACCAATGAAAATAGTGATTCCTTGATAATTACAGAAGAATCAAAAGACTGTCTGAAGACTTTGGACACAAACCAAAATATAAATGATTTATAGATTGCAGAAATGCTAATGTAATCTGTTTGTTAATGTAACAATCGATTATATGTATGTCCATGTATATATGTAGGTATGTATATATGTATATATGTATATATGTATATATATATATATATATATATATATATATATATATATATATATATATATATATATATGTGTGTGTGTGTGTGTGTGTGTGTGTGTGTGTGTGTGTGTGTGCGTGTGTGTGTGTGTGTGTGTATACACATATACATACATATTTGTATGCATATACACATATATCTTATGCATATAAGTTTATATATGAGAGTGTAAATGTGTGTGCATATATGATTGCGTGTTTGGTAATGCAGGGTTATACAGAAGACTGCATCAAACTTTGTGGTGTAGAACTACAAATCTTTTAATATATATATGTGAGAAATATTGATCGCATTTTAAAGGGAAAACATCTTTCCTGATTTGTAGCAGATGTCTTGTTCTTCAAATACATATTACGGTCTATATTTTCGGGGTAAAATCAAATCAATTTCTATGTCAAACTATAAAAAAAATGACAGCAAAAAGACATATTCAGAGATGAAGATTTAAATATTTCTTCGCCCTGCTAATGGAAAAGGTCTACTGAAAAGGTGAAACGGTTCGCAATAAACGAGTATCGTCCTGGCAAACAAAATGAAATGACTTGCGGAACTTTTATGTTCTACAATACTAATATATTTTAAACGGATTGCTCGTAAATACACAATGAAACATGTTTTAATAGATATATTATGTCAGTATACTTACAGTCATGGCAGCTTACGTGTAATCTAATTAGCATAATTGAAACATATACTGGATTATAACCTATGCTTATTGTACAAACATCCCCCATTGACAAAATGACTCTAAGTCGATGCCTTTCATATAAGGTCATTGGAATGACAGTTGGCCATACAAAATCACAGAAACACATTTGTCTTTCTTTCGAGTTACTGCAACAGTGAAGTTCGGCTCACTTTTATATATGGTGTATTTTCCACACAACGAGTCTGTGTTCCAAATAATTGTACCTTATCTTGCCTTTTAACAGTGTGTATACGATAGCGAGATGAAAATTTTAATCAGCCATGTAGTCTATGTTGAATGAATGAGTGAAGAAAATACCCAAAATATTTTTTTGCATTTGTAGGTAATTACATGTGCATGTTTAATAATGTGTATGAAACGGAATGATATTTGTGAAATTAGCTGGTTACCTATTTGCAAAATTGAATGTAATGAACGATAGGCAATTGACTTTCCTTGATACGCTGATTGTCTGCTTTTTAAGTACCTGTGTCACTGATTCCAGGAGGTATTATAAATGAAACACGACACATTACAAAAGAAAATTTTATCCGATATGATACGATGGATGTTCATAGAAAACACGAGATAAAACTTCAAAATGTTGAGAAGCACTTAGTGGAGATATGACATACCAAAAAAAAAAGAAAAAGAAAAAATCTAATCTGATTTCTAAAAGAACGCCTAATAAGATGAGTGCATTTCGTTAGAAGCTCGTTTTTAATGAACATAAAATTTACAAAATAAAGAGGAGGAATAATACAAGCAGAAGAAAAGAATGTAAATGGTAGACTGATAAGGATATCAAAAATAGAAACAGAATATAATTCCCACATAATATTTTCAAAATAGAAATAGATATTCGGATTGTATTCCTTGCAATGGAAAACGACAAAATTCATGTCATGTCTAACATTAGCTAGAAAAAAAAGGTAAACTACCTTTGAACACGTAAGATAACCAACAATATATGAGTAGCGTTCACAATTGTTGTAACTGATAATGTACCCCAGTATTTTATTTATTCTATGACTTTCCTATGACTTTCTTTTCCCGTAGAGCAAGTAAATAATATGCAGTTTATATGTGTGTATATTTATATGTGTGTGTGTGTGTGTGTGTGTATGTGTGTGTGTGTGTCTCTCTCTCTCTCTCTCTGTATATATATATATATATATATATATATATATATATATATATATATATATATATATATATATATATATATACATACATAGGGATATATATTATTATATATTTCACATGTTTATCTACTTCAGTATATTTTCCCGTATGAGAAAATCACTTGTACCTTTTAACATATCTATTAATGTAAATATCTTTGCACAGATTTCGTCTGTACTGAATTCTATTTCAATCATAGATTTCTTTGATGTTCGAAAAGAACTGAATATTATTTACACGCTTATACACAAACAGACTAAATCCGTAAACACGCGCACGCATAGTAGTATGCAGGAAGTGATTCGCACATACTTTTGTACACACGTACGCATTCAAACCGACAAACATACATGCGTACAGAAACCTACGTATATCTACATAGAGTACGGTGCATATATGTGTGAGTTTGTAGTCATATATTTTGGTAAGTCTTACAAAATATACCTTTCATTATTCACTGTTTTGCACTGTAAATTAGTTGACAGTTTCGTATTTGCCGCTAATACTTGTTACACTTTAGCCTTATGTTCTAAGTATATATTCTTGACACTTGCGTACTTTAAATTTGTTTTCTTTTGCATACATATATTTGTTGGCATATTTGAGTTTTTATCTAACAAGTATACTTTGGTGTCTTATTTTTTTTTTTTTGCTCTGCATATGACATTCTAAGTTTGTAAAAGATGATGTCTTTTTCGGATGCCTTTTCTCTTTGACCACAGGTTCAGCAAATTTTAGTGACGTCTTTATTTATTTTCTTTGTGTAAGTGTTTCATGCAAATGTAATTCGTAACAGCTTGATTTGTCCCATTGTGCACTTAAGTATCATTTGATAATAGGAAAAATCTTTGTGGTTTGAGCGTCGAGAGCAATTTTTGATATACTTCTTGAAATATTCGTTCTTGAAAACTGTTGCTCATTTTAATAGCTCTTTGTGTGTTTGAAATATTCAATGTTCACTTGTAAATGTATACGAAAGTAAAGCATGTAGTCTTTTTAGCAGAGAGGAAAACCTTTCTTAAATGTTAATACGGAGCGGGTGCTTTCCAAACTCACAATGTAAAACATTCGAAAGCTGCCTCTTTGAAACGAAATGCCTTTCTGTCAACGTGACCGTCTCCATTTTTGCAATACGAAATGATATATGCATAGAGAAATATATATTACGCTATTCTGTAATGTCTAAGGTCTACTCCTTGGGAAGTAACACTTTCTCTACTCCCCACAGCCGCTTTATAAGAATTTGACAACGTCAGGTGTCTTACTTATAACGAGCTCAAAGTCAAAGTATAGACAAGCGTCTATACTACCCGCTCAAACGGTTATAAATCATTCCGGCTTTTTTGGCCGAAGTGTCGTCAATATTGCCTAAGGGCATAAATCCTCGCAAAATCGACTCAGCAGCTATATGCAGTAATAATTATATTGCCGACCTTATCATACATACACACCTGCATACAAAAATCATGCATACCTGCATACATACTTGCATTCACATAAACACTCACACAGGCATGCCTCTACACACACGCATATACAAACACACAAATGCACGCGCACACATACATGCCAGGGCGCATACACATATAACTATCTTCATCTGGTAGATGCATATTAATGTTTTATTTTTAATGTTTACAAGAAGCAAAGTCATTGTATTTTTAGGTTTATTGTCACATATATCTCTTTCTCTTGCAATAGTTCTATATAAGGAATCATTGTCGGTGGTGTCGATCCAATACGTTTCCTATAGCGAAATGCATATTTCATTCATTCCAACTAATTATGAAACAAGATTAAATAGAAATGCTTAAGTTTGGTATCAAATGATTTTATTAAACAATAATGTCAAACATATGAAGACATTGGCAACAATGGCGTCGCAATATTCAGGCGTTCGTGAAAATCATATTCGTTAGTGCACATAATAGAAACATTTGAAATACCACATTATGTATATATTTTGGAGATTATGTATTTCTATGAATCAGTAACACTACAATATACATTTCGATTATCATATATTCCAGGTTTTAGATTTAATAAATATGTTTTAAAATGTAAAACTATTGATATTTGACGAGGATCAAAATTTTTTCTGTCATGACTATGCTATGTTTATATTCTCTGGTGCAGCATAAACAAGGCCGATCGTCCAACGTATAAGCATTTTCCAATTTCGGATGATATTAAATAAAAGAGTACTTCGATATTACAGCTACCGATTAGCGCAAACGGTTTTGTGTGATGTAAATGTGTTCACATTTTTGGAGCTTGTAATATTTGGTTCTTTGTTCGATCACAGTGAGCATCCCATTAATAAATATAATTTCACTAAGGCATGGGTTGAAACAAAGGTTTGTTTCTAAAATTTGATAGTTTATGGTTACATTTAGCTAGGCATAAGTCATATCTAGATTTTTTTCTACATGCTGAAACTGGAAGAACTCATCCCATATTAAAAAAATCCCTCTGATAATGTTCAGCATGATGCTGAAAATTTTCTTTGAAAATGATAGACGTATGCAGGAATGGCATGAGAAAACAGCAGATATTTGGCGCAGAAATGCCCATATCTTGCGGGTAGTGCAGAGTAGCATGTACATGCATCATTACATGTGCATCTGGAGTTCGTGATAGGTTGTGTTACGAAACCAGAGAGTCACGCATAATGTGAAACTATAAAATTGTGCCAAGAAGACAAAGAGAAACGATAGAGGCTAAACCTCTGACTTCATGATGATGCGATGCGTGGGTTTTGTTTAGGTAGCAGCAATTATCGTAATGTTTGGCGTACACCTTCTGGGTCTCATATTAGCTTTCTGAAGTGATATTAAATGCTGGCGGCTGAAATAAGATACCTATACCGTGGGAAGAGAGCCGAGTCTTTGGCATGGGCTAGTTTAAAACCCTCGTATGTTTCTCATGTATTTACAGCATGCTATCCTGATCTGACTCATTTCCTATTTTATCCACTCTTTGAGTCACGATTTATTCTTTCATTGCAGTCCTGACAGATGATTAAGATATTACTTGAATTCTATCGTCCGATATTCGACTAAGTACCGGGTGAAATATTTAAAATTTTGCGGAACAGCGTACGCTTTTACATTGTTTAGAAGACAATGTGCAAGTTTTAGAAATGATTAATGAACAACAGAAATGTAAATGGATATAATATCAAACAAATCCGTTGAAAGCAGGCTCTGCTTAGCATCATTCTCAATAATTTAGAACGTCATTTACAATTTGTTAAAGAACAGAATGAAAATTTAATAAATGATTACTGTAACTGACAGAACTTCCTTCTATGGACTCTCTGAAAATAGTAAAATAAAATAAAATTGCTTATGTATTTCTAAATAATGGTAAAGGAGAAAATGTGTGATTTTCTCAAAAGGTTTTTAGTAACATATTTTAAACTTATGAAATATATACATTCACATATAAACATAGTAACACTGGCATATATATATACATATATATATATATATATATATATATATATATATATATATATATATATATATATATATATATATATATATATATATATATATATATATATATATATATATATATATATATATATATATATATATATATATATATATATATATATATACATGCTTACATACATGCATAATATACAAAAGTTCTCTCTATATGTATATATATATATATATATATATATATATATATATATATATATAGAAATGTGAATCTTTCTACAACTTTACTTTTCCCTGAAGAATGCTGCGTCCAAAAATGTATAGAATTATCCTTTATTTGACTGGGTTACTGGACCCCTAGAAACCGCCGTCGGATGATTACTATTCAAATCTATCATTATTTACTTTTTTCTGTATGCCATTGATTTTATTCTGTAAGTCGATCTATATATGTATTTATATTTGCAATATATTTGTAATGCATTTATACATTTATGTACTTATATATTTTTAATGTATTGATAAATCTATATATTTTCATTATATTTATACATCTATATATTTTAAAACATGTTTGATGTATTAAAAATATTTGTTTGAAAATTTATGCATATTGGGTCATATGTTGAATATGTGTAAAAAGTGTTCAAAACGTCTCTCCGCAGTGAATTTTTTTCATACTGCGCATCACTCTGGCGCTACTTCAAGAGTTTTTACGCGAACGGATTATTTCGAAGGGTCTTCGGCCACCAAGATCTCTTGATTTAACACGTAAGGGAACAGTGTACAAGAATCGGCCGAAACCTATTAAATACTTACTACGGAGAGCCTTTTTGAACACCCTATATTATTGTATGTGAATTGATTGGCCTGTCTTTATCTTTATGTTACTCTCTCTCTCTCTCTCTCTCTCTCTCTATATATATATATATATATATATATATATATATATATATATCAAGGGAGTGAGAGAGAGATAGAGAGATAGAGAGAGAGAGGGGGAGAGAGAGAGAGAGAGAGAGAGAGAGAGAGAGAGAGAGAGAGAGTGGCAAAGATTCTAAGGAAAATGCATTTTATTGACAGAAACTTCTAAGTTTCGTACAATTAAGCTATTGTCAGACTGGGATGTATTGGACCTTAATGTGGGCTTTTCTATCGTCTCTAATTCTGCCTCCATAAACCACAAGTGTTGAAACATCTACGTACTAAGCAAATTGGTAAAAGAACAAAGAAGACCTAAAGAGAAACATACAGGCCAACATACCTTACAGCTACCCAAATACATTTCTGGACATCCAAGTAACAAGAAAAAATATTCGAGACAAACAACTCCATTATGTTCCTTTTGGATAACCCTAACCTACCAAAAAAAAGTAGGAAATAACATAAACAACGACGATTACAGAAACTGAGTAGCTAAATATTACAACCTACTTACATTTTTTGTGAATCCCTTCAATTTTCCATCACAAAAATGTTGATACTCTCAGGTACTAAGTTTTTAAATACTGGACGCTTAACTTTTTATCTTTACATTGAGAGAAAGCAAATGATTAAAAGCCAGAGAAACAAAAATAACTAAAGCTATTGTCAAATCCTGTAAGTACCAACGACTAGGGACACTTGCTTACGAATTTGTACAAACATGAATAAATTCTAATCAATAATAAGACCCCAAATTTAATGCATAAAATCTTCCCCAAAACATCTCCCATAGAAACCCTCCTTAAAAGAAATAACCAGTCCACTCACACCCACAAACACATGGCAGGCTGTAACTCAATACAGATTATATAGGTCCAATGTGAACTTTCATATTTAGCAGTCTAACAATACTTTACCTTAAAAATCATGGATAGCACATTGGGCGTCTCTTATTATAGCCTCTGACTTACCAAAGCCTTGTGAGTGGATTTGGTAGACGGAAAATGAAAGAAGTCTGTCGTATATATATATATATATATATATATATATAACTATGTGTTTATGTGCATCTGTATTTGTCCACCCATCGCCGCTTGACAACTGGTGTTCATGTGTTTACGTCCCAATTATCTAACGGCTTAGCAAGAGACCGATAGAAGTACTAAGGTTAAAAATATGTCCTGGGTTTGATTTGTTCGACTAAAATCATTCACGTCAGTGCTCCAGCATGACCGCAACCACTTCGCTGAAACAAATACAAGAATATATATATGCATGGGAGGCTTGGTTTAGTCTGCGTGTATTAGGTCCATTTACACTGCTTTGGGTGGCCCGTGTTTAAAGAAAATGAGAAAACGATTGCGTAAATTGCATTGCAGTGAGATTTCAACCAAGATTCTATGGTTGTAAAGCAAAGTTATTTCCACATCATAATGCCTGCCACTGTAAAATGTAAAGCTTATTAAGTAAAACACAATATTATTCTGTAATATTGTGTTTCACAATATGTATTATTCCTTCACTTTCCACTCTCGGTTTGAGACAGTTACCTTCTTCACTTCATTGTAATGTAGATTTTTAAATGATACATAAAATTATATAAAATATGTATTAATTCCATAACTACAATGAATGGTTCTATAGTGAGATATATTCCAATCATGCAGTATGATTAAACACATGCAATAAGTAAAAAATGAGTAGCTGTGAATTGAAGTTTATGCTTCTAGTATGAAATGAATAAATCTTCCGTGGTATGTCTTCCTCGGACAAAGATAACACATTTTTCCACGTACGAGGGAAAATAAATTTGGCGTGAGCGTGGCTGTCAGTGTGCGTGACTCTGCGTTTGTATTGGCATTTGCTCATTCGCTTCAGTACGTCTCCTTCGCTTGGTTTTCAAATCTGATTTGGTTATCTTTGTGATCTCAAACCGTACCGCATACCACTTCAAGGACATGGGTAACCTCTTCTATTTCTTCATCATTTATTCATAATATTACACATATTCACCGCCAAATTTATTTTCCCTCGTACGTGGAAAAAATGTGTTATCTTTGTCCGAGGTGGACATACCACGGAAGATTTATTCCTTTCATACTAGAAGCATAAAATTCAATTCACGGCTACTGATTTTTTATAAATTACATGTGTTTAATGATATTGCATGATTGGAATATATCTCTCTATAGAACTTACTTTATTTTATTTTATATTTTTTTAATTTATAATTTATAATTTATCTTGATTACATATTCCTTAAATTATTTCTCAAAGTCATTTAAAACTTATAAATAAATATAATTATTTAATGGGTTGATCACAATGATATAAATTATGTACGTCAAAAACCTTATTTTGCTAGATTTACCTCCCTTTGACCATTAATTTGTATTTCTACAAGATCTATAATATGTAATTTTTTTTTTCATTTCTTTTCTTCCCAAACCTCTAATGGTTTTCTTATCTGATTTAACAGCGTCGTGAGCATGTCGTCACTTAATATCCTAGGTTAACAATTGTACTTAGAAACTCTAATATATAACGGTTTTCTTCACCGATATTGCAAGCCGTATCAATATGTTCATGTTGAAACAACCTGATTAGAACTTCTCCATATACATGTAATCTATATACAAATAATAATATTGTCTGTTGTGAATTGATGTAATTTGACCCTGAAGATATGGAAGACCCTAATTTCTTATCTCAGACAAGAGTGAATCGGGATCTTGCATCGAAATGCGCATGGGATAATAAGCAAGTTTTATTAATATATAGGAAAATTCATGGCTCTTATTTCAAAAAGAGGAATTTCGATTGTCTCCACGTGTTGAGTTGTAATGTAAAACAAAATATAAATAGAATAAAGAAGGAGAATTCACACACTTTACATACTTTTAATATATTTTAGAATATATTTTATATCGTGTATGTCGCTCGGTTTCGCTTTCTTTAAGTGTGACATTGAAATTATTGCCATTTCGTATTTTCTTAAAATGAGTTTAGTGTATATTGTGTATGGAAAAGTTTGTGAATGAATGGTTCACGAAGCAGAAAATCGAAGGGGAGGTAATTCGTGATCATTATTCTTAGTGACGGAGGAGGTAATTGGTCATCTCTCGAGGAATGGATCAAAAATGTATACATAAAAACTCAAAAGCTGAAGTAGTGAGATAAAATATGTATAGTGATTGGTATGTGATCATGAATTAAAATATATACTGACATCAAAGTTGGCTATACATTCATATTTAGATGTGTTCTGTACTATTCGATAAACAAATATTCTTCATTTAAACCTTCTTGTATATAAATTGTTTCTTTGTAGTGGTAGAGATGGAAAACTGTGAAGTTTGTTTGGATATTACCGGCACATCTCCTTAGTGATTTAAACAGAAAAATAAAATAACTAAGGAAGGAACTCAACATGCTATAGCTATGAATATATACATAACAACGAAATAATATAAGATAAAATGAAGAAATAAAACACATATAGCACGAATAGAAACAATGAAGAATAAATAAGACTTAAAAGATACAGAAAGTTTAAAAGGCCAAAACATGAATACTCCAAGAATAATAATGGTAATAATTGTAAATTCTTAAGTAAAAGATAAGACACGATAGAAAGGAACGAATGGGTTAATATCCAAGACCTAAAGAATAAAATTCATAAAAATAGAATAAAACGCTACAGCACATATATAAATGCAATTAACACACACATAGATTATTTTAATAGAAATTCCGATTAAAATAATATTACAACTGTTCTATAATGCTGTCTCCAAACCTTTTAGGGAGGAATATAAGTACCACAAGGTAATAAACTCTTGTAATCTAAAAGTGAGCTTCTGCGTTTCAAAAATCATTGCAGAAGTCATATCTGCACTGAAGAATAAAAGAACGAACATTTTCTATGATAATAGAGACAAGAAGAATCCATATAACCTGCTTCTTGACCATAATATATGTTAATCATGACGACAATTCGCAAAATACAAAGAGGAAGTAATGAAAGGCATTATGTCTCCCAAGCAGATAAGAAAAATAAAAAGTCACAACCCAGTAAAATATAAAAAAAAAACGCATAATGATAACAATAAAGGTAATAACTTTAGTAGGAACCCAGAAGCATATGAGAATACATATAACGGATGCAATGAACACAGAATAAGCATAAATACCAATTTTAAGATTGATAAGAAAGACAGTACACTAAAAATCTTATATTTAGGAAGCAAACCATCAGAAATAAAGAAAGTGGAAATGAACCTATATAAGTGGAAATGGTCAAGGCATAATTAAATGAGAAGCTGAAAATTAAAGTTGCGATTGTAAATTTATTAACCACTGCTCGTTAAAAATATTCCGCAAACATGTTTAGTATATAGGTATGACATGGAAACTGAGGGATCAAAAACTACTATATAGGATCCATAGTAAATTACATAAAGAGAAGAATAGCTAAACGCGAAAGCACCTTTAAAGAAAAAAAACTAGCACCAGCTTAAAGAGATACATATGTGAGATAAAATATAAAAACAAGGATCATAAGCTAAAGTGGGAAGTAATTAATCGAGCAAAATCTTATATCATCGGGGACAAGAATTGTGACTTGTGTGCTGAGGATGTTTTCCCGATATTATCTATGCAGGCATTTATCAAAATAGGAAAATAGACAGAGGATATCCTGATCACACAGGAGTTGTTTGTTGTATTGGCACACCGTCGCTTACGACGTCGAGGGTCCCAGTTGATCCGATCAACGGGACAGCCTGCTCGTGAAATTAACGTGCAAGTGGCTGAGCACTCCACAGACACGTGTACCCTTAACGTAGTTCTCGGGGAGGTTCAGCGTGACACAGTGTGACAAGGCTGGTCCTTTGAATTACAGGTTCAACAGAAATAGGAAGAAAGTGTGAGAGAAAGTTGTGGTGAAAGAGTACAGCAGGGTTCGCCATCATCCCTGCCGAAGCCTCGTGGCGCTTTTAGGTGTTTTCGCTCAATAAACACTCACAACATCCGGTCTGGGAATCGAAACCGCGGTCCTATGACCGCGAGTCCGCTGCCACACATGAGTAAACACATATTTAAGAAATATAATTACAATAGAAAAATGAAATAACAGTAGTCTAATAGAAAATATAAATATACAAGCACTATAATATAAGTCTAAGATGTAAGTCTAATAAAGATAACAATTTAACTCAAATCTTTGGTAAGACACGACTACTACATAGCAGAAACAAATGTAAAATCTAGCCCAGTCACGTGATACATACAAAACAATATCCGGGTAAAATAAATATAATGAAATTAATTAAATAGAATATTAAAATTAACCGTAGACACTAGCAATTATGACTAACACAGCTATAAAATAATTAATTAATTTATAAAATATAAACTAGAAATAATATTTCTCACAATTAATAATATAATTTATAATGAAATAAAGAGATTTATTTACTGTTAAACACATCAATGAAAACTACGTATATGTATACACCTATAACGGTTTCTTTGTTTCAAATATGCTAACACGCACACGCTGTAATAAATAGTTAACTATGTGTTATATATAATTGTCTTTTTTCGAAATTATGCACTAATGCGTAGGTGTGTGTTTGTGAATACATGGATGAGTGTCTGAGTGTGTGTACATGCGTACATATATGCATTTATAACATTTTATGTAAATTTGCTTTGTGCATGCATATCTATAACCACTATTTATATGCACGTGTTTTGCGTGTGTATATGTGTACGTATTTTGCATATATGCATATATTGTTATTTATATATATACGTTTTTGCCTAGTGGTGCATGTCTTGAATGCCTATGCGTGCACGTTAGTGTATATATTAAACCAGAACATTGTCTGGTTTAAAAAAAAAAAAACTCAACTGATACTTCGATGGTGCTAAGGTTACAGTTGGTTGTCATAATAAAACTCAGAGTTTCCGATACAGAGGTTAAATTCTGCTCCGGCGGCATCTCATCAGTTATTAAGACAAGCAGAAATGCTATGAAGAATCTGTTAAATGAAGGGGAATTATACCAATAGGCGTGGGGAAAGTAAAACTTCGTTCATAGAATCTGCATATGTACACATGTACACATATACATACACGCACGCACACACGCACATGTATATATATATATATATATATATATATATATATATATATATATATATATATATATATATATATATATATATATATATATATATATATATATATATATATATATATATATATATATATATATATATATATATATATATATATATATATATATATATATATATATATATATATATATATATACGGACTAACGCGTGTAAATATAGATGCAAACACAGACACTGATATATATACACACGTATATAAACCCATGCATGCATCGTTATGTTCATATACACATCTCTATACGAACATGTGCATACATACGCGGATAGACGTATGTACAAATAAAAACACGTTCGCGTAAACATAAACCGTAAAACATTGACATTCGACGCAAAACTTCAATATACATATGATTTATATATGTACAAGAATACATCCTCCTGACTGTCAAACACATCTACACCTGTAGATATATAAACATATATACATACATATATGTATGAAGGAATGAGACAATTACAAGAGGTAAAGTTTTAGACTCGTATATATACAATCATTCGTACACATGTATATATGCACGGAAATACACATTTGATATATACTACACGCGTATATAGTTTCCACAATTATAAAGGGTAAAAAGTAATATGCAGAGAAATATACAAAGCAAAATATATATATATAAGAAATATATACGAAATGTTAAGACATATGAAAGGCTTGTACGTGAACATAAAATAAGAAGCAGGTTCTATTTGTGATCTTGGAGGAGGTGTGCAAAAACGTAACAAATGTTGTGCCATATGTGGAGAAAACCCCAAATGTTCAATTCTTGAATTTAGACATGTATTGGGGTTTAAAGTACTTTACCAAATGAGCCATCTTTCCATATCGCAAAGACCGTATTTTCCACTGCCATTGGTGTAAGGCTCGCAGTTGACCAGAAGTTTCCAGTGAATCTTATAGCCGGCACCTGTTTCTTTTAAGGATCATATATAACTGGATAATGTGGTTGTTTTCCTTTTTTCCTAGTGTCTCAGAGCGAAATTTACACAATTTCATATTGTTGACTTCTATACATCTATTTCTAAGGAACTGCTCGATAAAGCCCTCACCTTCGCAAGTGAATTTATAAAAATTAGTACAGAAGATAAGGACATTGTCTTCCATGCTAGAATGAATTTACTCTTCAGTGAAAACGCAAAGTTGGTTACGACAACCGATACAGAGGGTGCCTTCGAAATGAGCATGGGGTCATATGACGGAGCAGGCATATGCGATCTTATTGGACTATTCCTACTCGATACGTTAGATAAAACTTTTCCTGGTATGTATTTCGCCATTTACGAAGATGATGCCGTAGTTTTAACCACAAACCCCAATGGACCAGCGCAAGATCGGTTTACGAAGGGTTTTATCATATATATTTTTTATTGCTTTATATATTTTTTCTGTATATTGCTTTTCACCCTTTATTATTGTGTAAATATATATATATATACATATATATATATACATATATATATATATATATATATATATATATATATATATATATATATATATATATATATATATATATATATATATATGTATATATATATATATATATATATATAAACAAATAGTAAATGAGTATATGCATATATACGTACAGGTATGTGCATACCGACATCCACCTGTATGTATAGGTGCATATCTGGGTACAGGACATTGCAAACAAAACAGAGACGAGAAAACACACAAGCCACATAGAGAACATTCTACTTTATCAGTGTGTGTGTGTGTGTGTGTGTGTATGTGTGTGTGTGGGTGTGTGTGGGTGTGTACGAATGATTGTATATACACGAGTGGAAAACGCTACCTGTTGTACCTGACTCATTCTTTCATACATATACGTATGTATATACGTTTAAATATCTGCAGGTGTAGATATGTTTGACAGACAGGAGGTTGTATTTGTGTAGATACATACATAACTCATGTATATTCAAGTTTTGTGGCGAATGTGAATGTTCTGCGGTTTATTTTTTTACATATGTGTTTTTATATGTACATACGTCTATCCGCGTACATATGTGCATGTGCGTATATAGATGTGTGTATGAACATAATGATGCGTGCATGGTTATATATACGTGTGTATGTGCGTGTATGCGTGTATTGTATGCATGTATGTTTACGTATGTATAGACATATACATATGTATTGTTTGTATGTATATGTACACGCGTGTGTGAGTATGTATATATACATATATACACACATGTGTGTGTATGTGTGTGCGCACGTGTATGTTTATTGGTGCATGTGTCCATATGCACACATACGCCTATTGGAGTAACTTTCCTTTATTCAGTGTTTTTCTTTTCATAGTGTTTTTGGTTGTGTTAATAACTGATGAGAGCTGACTTCAGTACCGGCATCCGAAACTCTAACTTTTATTATGACAACCAACTAATTGTCACATATTCCTCTATTTACATAATATTCATGTCACATTCATTCTTTTGTTGTCATATTATTATTATTATTATTATTATTATTATTATTATTATTATTATTATTATTATTATTATTATTATTATTATTGTTATTATTATTATTGTTATTATTATTATTGTTGTTGTTGTTGTTCAGTAGTTTTATTTTTATAACGTGCTTTCACTTCAGTACCGAGCGCAGCTCTGTCTGCCTTGGGTATGTGCTGCTGTTTGCTGTGATGCTCTTATGGTTACTGTAATGAAAGTGTTTTCCGCAGGATGTGTGCAGTGCCCAGTAGTGCAATTTACTGTATGTCATATATATATTTGTAAGTCCTGGTGTTTTTCCTATGTATTTGTCTGAATATTTTTTTATTATACCTAACGCACCTACTATTATAGGAATTGTTTCTATTTTTAGATTCCCCATTCGAGTTATCTCTATTTCCAGGTCTTTGTATTTTGAAAGTGTTTGCATTTGTTTTAGGGAAACGTTGTCATCTGCTGGTATTGATCAATTAGATATTATTACTATTATTATTACTATTATTATTATTATTATTATTATTATTATTATTATTATTATATATATATATATATATATATATATATATATATATATATATATATATATATATATATATATATATATAGAAGTATTGGGGCGATGTACAGATTTAATACATATGAAAGAAAAAGGTGATCAGAATGCTGGATGGTTGTATATAAAAAATATATACACATTTATTTACATACCAAATATTGTTTCTTCAAATCACATTTAATTGATATTTAAGCGCTCTCAACTACTACTAAAGTTTCATCAGAAATGTAAGTTTGCAAAGTTTTACTTGTTTTTATATTATTGGTGAATGAAGTGGGGAGAGAGAGAGAGTGTGTGTGTGTTTAATAGAGGGAGTGACAAGGTGAAAGAGAGTGAGTGGGAGAGTGATATGGAAGGAGAATGTGACAGAGAATATGGGTGCGTGTGTTCTTAAAATACTTTTTTTCTTTTTGTGTCCTTATGTATGTTTTAGATGACCTTTGTAAGAAACGGAAACAGCGAAGGAAAAAGGTTTGTTTTTCAATAATAGGAGTGTTACTATGTACATACACAAATATATGCTTACATACAAATATATACATATATACAGACACATATATACATGGAAGAACATGCTGTGTGTGAGTCGTTTCATAAACATTCATACATACATATGCTGTGTCCTGAAAAATGAGAAAGAAAGACAGGGAATAATAAAAGAAAAATTAAATATAAAACAAAAGAAAATATTGTGTCCATTTCTTACTTGGCACTCCCTGTGGGTTTCTAGAAGAACAGGTGGTCTACCATTCAATGTTTGATATACATATACATACATAAACACACACACACACACACACACACACACACACACACACACACACACACACACACACACACATATATATATATATATATATATATATATATATATATATATATATATATATATATATATATATATATATATACATATAGACATATACGTACATATGCATACACACGCATACAAACATATATACATGTATACATATATATATAGAAATACATTTACACACACATACATGTATGCATGCAGATACACGTGTACACACACATATACCCACACATACATGCATACATACATATCTACATGCATATAAGAATGTATAAATATATACATACATTGTTAGAAGTTTAAGATGTTAAATTGTATAATTGTATATATAAAAAGTGAAGAGAGAATCCTTTCATTTGTATATAAAGACATAGGAAGTTTTTTTTTCTTTTTTATATATCACATTTTTTAACAGATCATATTCTTTTTCATTATCATCTTCGTTGTTTGATTTTTTACTATTTAAAACTTCTTTTAATCTTTCAATTTTGGGTTATTTGTTCTATAAAACGCAGTTCCATAGCTTTACGGTATTCTGGGTCATTCCGTGAGCATTTGTAGAATGGAATAATTAAACAATTTCCATTACCCCATACTTCCAGGTATTTGCTTAATGATAGCTTGCGTAACTCTTCCTGTTTTATGTGTTGGCTCTGTATTCTAGTGCGTTGCCAGAGGGAGTTGTTCGTTTCGCTAATATAATTTTCCTTGCAGTTTGGGCAGGTAATGCAATATATGAATTTTTGCATTTTACAGGTCAAATTTGCATTGATTTTAAAGAGAGGGCCACTTTGGAATTTCAAGTGGGAACCACATTCTAGGTATTTGTAATTAGTGTTGTTGTTGCAAATTCCGCATCCTTTGTCTCCACATTCTGTTACTGAGAATTCTGGTCCTTTCTCCGATCTGAATTCTGCCCTTTTGAAGTGTTTTTTAAGGGTTTTCAGTTGGCGTTTGCTACTAAGTAAGACTTTTTTTTTGTTCATCAGGTTCATCATTTTAGGGCTTTGTAGAAGTATGGGTAAGTCTAATCTTATAGCCTGGAAAATATTTATGGCAAAGACAGGACTGTGTGTGGAGACGAATTGTATTGTCTTTTTGTTATTTGTTTCTTTTGGTGTTCTTAATTCGATGGTGTTGAGTTTCAATGCCTTTTTAAAACCTTCCTTTGTGAATCTTTGGAGGCATTTTTTGTATTTTGAGGAAGTCCTGGAGTTCGTCGCGTTTTACGTATTGCAGTTTCTGTTACTATAGTGCATATGCGTCTTGCCATGGAATAAGTTATATTTCTTTTAATGTGTGATGGGTGGCAAGAGTCAAATATGAGATAGTGATGCGTGTATGTTTTTTTGTAATAAATGTCTGTAGTTACTCTGCAGTTTTGTGTTTTTATGAGAACGTCAAGGAATGGTAATTCATTAAAGTTGAATTTTGTAGTAAATTTTATGGATGGATGCAAATTGGTCAATATCTCTTTAAAGGTGCTTAGGTCCGCGTCTGATTTTACCCAAAGGATGAAACAATCATCAAGAAATCCTTTCCATTGCTTCATGATGTATATCTGGAATTCCTGGTCAAAGGTTTTTCCAATAGGAACCCCATGACCAAGTTAGCATATTAGGGTGCAAAACGCGTATCCATAGCTGTACCCTTTAAGTGTTTTGTGGTCAAATTTAAATGTTTTCCTCTAATAGTATGCGTGTGGCTTTGGTGATGAGATCCGTCTTAAAACGTTCATTTATTTTATCTCTATATCTAGCCACCCAGTATTCCACTGCTTCCAGACATAGAGTGTGAGTACGGTGCCTTCTGGGACTGTGTCCAAGTGCACGGTCACGTTTTGCAGGCCAACAATGATTATTATATTTGTAATTCGAGGAGTCGCTGTTTTGTAGACATTTTCATAAAAAAACATATGCAATCGCATGATTCAGTTTGTATGGTAGGGTGGTTAAGCAAAATATATCACTAGAAATACTCAACAGTCTACAACATACATTTATATCTGTCTACATATATATTCAATACAACGAATGCTAGGCTAACTTTTGCCAATAATACGATGGTGATTAGTCATCCGTTTTATAGCTGTTACTTTAAAGGTGGAAAATTAATGACTGTTATCATTATCTTTAGCTTTCTTCCCCTCTTCCCCTTCTTTCTCCTCTACTTCATATTCCTCCTCCTCCTCCTCATCATCATCATCGTCATCATCGTCGTCGCCGTTATCATCATTATCATCATTGGTGACCTGGCAGAATCGTTAGCACGTTGGGTGAAATTATTAACGGAATTTCGTCCATCTTTACGTTCTGAGTTCAAATTCCGCCGAGATCGAATATGCATTATTTCATTTCGGGGTCAATAAATTAAGCATTACTGAAACACTGGGGTCAATATAATTTAATGATTGCCTCCCTCGGAATTTTAAAGCCTTCTACCTTTAGTTATTATTATTATTATTGTTCAGTAGTTTTATTTTTATAACGTGCTTTCTCTTCACTACCGAGCGCAGCTCTGTGCGCCTATTATTATAATTATTATTATTATTATTATTATTATTATTATTATTATTATTATTATTATTATTATCATAATATTAATTATTATTATTGCCTTTGCACAGCTTCTAACGCTGGAGATGTGCTACAGTGTCAGCTGTTCACTACCAGTAAGGTAACACCGCTTATTTTTCGAGCACCTTCCGGAGTATTTGAGCGGTTCTAAGCAGTGCTGTTTTCTGCAAGTGCTCCACCCTTCTTGCAGCCCCTATTTCTTCCGCGTACTTCTCGAGATTTTTGCTCACTACCCCCAGTGCTCCGATAATTATCGGTACTACCGCTAGCTTTTTCATCGACCACAACTGTTTAACGTCCCTGTCATATCTCTCTAACCTGTCATATCTCTCGATTTCTCTTTCTTCTTTATCGCATACCTTGTTGTCAACTGGGCATGCTATATCTATGATACAGCATAGTTTGCTTTCTTCTCAATTGAGACTATGTCTGTCTTCCTTTTCTCTGTCTCATGGTCGAACTGAATCATAAAATTCCATAGGATCTTTGCATTTCTATTTTCGTCAATGCCTTCAGGTTTGTGGTCGTACCAATTTTTTGCTCTGTCAAGTCCATACTTGCTACAAAGTGTCCAATGGACAACCCTGGCTATATTGACGTGGCGTCTCGTATATTTCTTCTGGGCTAGTGGCATACATTGGCTGGTAAAATTCCCTACGGTTTCACCGTTTTATCCACAGATTCTGCACTTACCATTTTCTGATGTGTTGTTTATTCTGTATTTTATATAGTTTTTTTCTTAGTGCTTGCTCTTGGACAGCACAGATTAGAGCCTCTGTTTCCGGTTTTAAATCACGTTTAGTCATCCACAGTCATCTTTTTTCGCTGTCTGTCTTATCTTCAGCATCTCTATGATTTTGACCACCCTTTCTTTTCTTTAGCCACTTATTTTCAGCTTCATTCGTTTTCAATTTCTTGTATAGTGCCTTATCTTTGCAATCTTTCAACCTACACCACCCCCACACATAGAGATACTTCTTACTTCCATTATTATTATTATTATTATTATTATTATTATTATTATTATTATTATTATTATTATTATTATTGTTGTTGTTGTTATTGTTATTATTATCATTACCAACTCAGCTTTCCCCCACAGCGACCACAAAACACCAATGACCCAGCATTTGCCAGAGGATCAAGAGAATCAGTAAATATCGACCCACTGGAACTACCCTTTCCCGACTCTGACCATTCAGATATGTCGTGCGGAGAGGCCGTTAGAATTGAGTGGACAGAATGCATACTTAAAAGACTACGAAAAATACGCACTACATTATACCAACACATAAACAAGCAATACCCACCAAAAGGCAATCAAAATCACCGTCAACAACAGCAACGCACTAACAGCCACGTTTCCAAAACCTTCACCAGCAAAGACACCACCAACACCGCAGATACATCCAGCAGTACAATGCACAACAGGGTCAACACAAAAAGCAAACAAAAATAACAAAATCATCACATAAGTCACCATCATAAACACAGACAACACAAACTTTCTATTATACATAAAGGATATTACAAACATAAAAACGACTGATTTTGTGTTTCCCATGGATAACACACCGCCACTACACATACAAATATTTCGAACATCGCAACATACTTACAGCAGCATAAAATCCAAATTTCCACGGGCAGTTGGAGGCTTCAACACGAACATGTACTGGAGCCTCTACAAATCCTTGGTCATGGAGACCACCACATTCCATTTAACGAGCGGAACATCTGCCCTGCTCCCAACCCAGAGTGCTAATGGTAAGTAGACCTCTCGTTTTGTCTCCTTACCATCCACTCAAATGATCATACTCTAAATAGTTTGCATAAATGTACGTGACCTTGAATCCCCATGGAAACAAGGTCACCTACTCAACGACCTCAGGTTACAAGAAATAGATGTAATAGACAATACTGAATCGAGACTAACCGAACCGCGAGCTTTCATGCCTATTTTCGATGACTACCAGATCTACGCATCTCCGTTTCGGCGAGGAATGAGTGGTGCCGGTAGCGCGGTATTGTTTCGGATAGGTCTGGATACCAAAATAAGGTCAGTCTTCTTGGAAGCAGAAAGTAAACAAGTGGTCCTGGACGAGAACGTTAGTAACGGTGGGATCTTAAGACTGTTAGATATTTACGCGTCGACAGGTGCAGGACAGCCGGAATACTTCAAGGTCTGAAGGTTTTCCTGGGTACGCCCTTACCATTAGTGTTATTGGGGATTTCAACACCATCTTAGATGCACAATTGGAGTGTGTGTGTTTAGCCTATAGTTAAAAAAATGGGGGGGGGCATTTTTCTCTTTCATGTTTTGTAATGTCCAGTGTTATTTTAGTCGGCCGTTGCGGCTAATAAAGAATGCATATTTATTAATGATAATAATAAAAATAACAAGAACAATAATAACAACAACAATAATATTGTTAATAATAATAATAATAATAATAATAAAATTTATGATTATTATTATTATTTGTATTATTATAGTAGCTATCTCTTAGAAGAGTAATACGAGTAGTAATGGAAACAAAGCAAACAGCAGAAATGATGATGATGATGATGATGATGATGTTGATGATGATGATGATGATGATGATTGTGATAATGGTAGAGATGATGAAAGTAGACGAAGAAGAAGAAGGCGGAGTATGAGAATATATATGTCGTAGTTAAGCGAAATTATAGCAATCCATCGGAGAAATGTCTGGCAATGTCTTGTCTCGATTCTGTTGGCCATTTTCTTTAATTCAGTAAATATCCATCCGACTCAGGCAACATCTTATATAATTAAGTGTGTCCATTAGCGAAATTAAAAGTCTAACACCACTCCATACGCACCTACTCAATCTTTCACATTCTCTCTCTCTCTCCCTCTGCATGTTTCTATTTCTCTTCCTTTTTTTTTTTTGTCTCTAACACGCATAGCAACATAGACTTAACGAAAAGTGAAACGCTATACGACGACAACCAATCACACACGAACGCAAACGACCAGAATTTCACAGAAACATTAACACACTTATAAACATACAATCATACACTACGTATATTGACTTTTGAACATTTAAACACTAACATTAGCAGATAGTTGAAATACATTGTTGTGTACCAAACCTAAGTCGCATCTTCGCTTTCAAATTATTTACTTCTTCCTTCCTTCGTATATTTGTTCGCTTTATTCATTATATAAACACATCAAGTACAAATTACATTAAGATTAAATCAAATAAGGGTTACCATTTAATAAAGAACAGATTTCACTCTCCCTAATTTTCTCTCCGAATGTTTCAATCTTTATATTATTTATTTCCTTCTTTTTTTCTAGTTTTCGTCGAATATTTCATTCGTTTTTGTCTTGTGTCTTACGACGTTCCTTACGACCGTTGTATCCATTAATTTTACACCTCCTTCATTTAACACAACGTATTCAAATAATAATAATAATAATAATAATAATAATAATAATAATAATAATAATAATAATAATAATAATAATTATTATTATTATTATTATTATTATTATTATTATTATTATTATTATTATTATTATTATTATTATTATTGGTGTACTGGCAGAATCGTCAGCGCGCTGGGCGTAATGCTTAGCGATATTTCGCCCATCGCTACGCTCTGAGTTCAAGTTCTGGCGAAGTCGTCATTGGCTTCCATCCTCTCGGGGTCGCTATAATAAGTAACAGTTGAACACTGGGGTCGATGTAATGGGCTCATGTCCTCCCCGAAAATAGCTTGTGTCAAAATTTGAAACCTGCATTATTATTGTTGTTAAGGTGGCGAGCTGGCAGAATCGTTAGCACTCCAGGCGAAATGCTCAGCGTATTTCTTCTGCCGCTACGTTTTGCGTTCAGATATCGCACAGTTCGAATGTGTCTTTCATTCTTTCAGGATCTATAAATTGAGTACCTGTGAAACATCGGGGTCGAAACATCGCCGCGTTCAAGATTCCAGGTCTTGTGCCTTTTGTAGAACGGATTATTATTAATATTACTATTGGCAAGACAATGAGTTGGAAGTATTATTACCAACACATTGAAAATGCTTAGCAGTATTTCGTCCATCTTTAAGTTCACATTTTAAATTCCTGCTCGATAACACAAATAAGAGTTAAGCACTAGGGGCGATACAATCGAATAACACAGTTTTTAGGGGCTATACAATCGAATAACACGGTTTTAGTCCTTGTGTGCAATCTAACAGATATGTTAGTGCACCGGAAAAATTGCTTAGCAGAACTTCTTCTAGTTGCGCTTTCTGAATTCATATTCCACGGAGGTCTACATTGCGCTACATTCTTTGAACACTGCGGGCAGATGTAATCGACGTAGCCCCACCCCACGTTTTCAGGCCATGTGATTATAAAAGGAAACAATTTTATCAATATTGATTTCAAATGTTTGCAGAAAGCCAGCAATTTAAGGGCAGGGATTAAATCTATTAAATCTATTGTTCAATTTTAAAAAATTACGAAGTAAAGTTACCTTTTCGAGTAATGCCGACACATAAGGACTGGTTTTCCTGTTTTCATGGCCTATAAATTCCAAATAGTCGATAAATTCAATGCAATTTAGATACTAGGATCGATGTGAGCGAGAAGGGTCAGCCTCTGCATTATGGATCACGTCTATCGTAAAACGGCAATTCCTATTAATATTATCATTATTATTATCGGGCAAATTTTTAGCATGCCGACGAAAGTGCTTAGCAACACCTTTTTGCCTTCAAATTGTTTTGAAGACGACTTAACCAATTATCATTTCAACGAAGCAGAAATAATTCCCAGTCAAGTAATATCATGAATCTAATGAATGTGCCCTCCTGTTTGTCGTGTGCCAAAATTAGACAGATCCCATTCCAAGACGGACCTGCTGGAATAGTTACCATGCAGGTCAAAATGAACAGTGGCATGTCTCACAGGTGTGTTTTAGTTCTGAGTTCAAATCTTGCCCATAGCAACTCTCACTTTAATTCTTTCATTGTTATTAAAGTATGTAACACATTAGTATTGGCGGTGACGTAGTCAACTCACATCCAACCCTATAACTCCTGGAACTGTGGGAAATTTAGAGTTTTTTTTAATGATTTTAGAGTTATCATTATATCATACTGTTTCTTTTTTACTTCGTTATAAAGAATCTCTAGGCATTCGTAAAGCTGTGTTTGAAGTGTCGTTACATTTGTTGTTATTGTTTTCCTATTCTTTATTAAGATAAGTATATTGGGTTGTCAGATTATTCGTAGCAACGTTTAATCGAAATTTTTAATATATTAAGTATTTGATTTCTCGAGCCTGGAATAATGAACGACAAAGTTGACATCTGTGGTGTATTAGTTCAGGTGTTAAGAGTTGTGCGATTATATATTGCCGGTATACAGACAGACATGCTGATGATCTGTGACTCTAAACTGAGTCGTGATAACCCACATAGACTCATGTTCATTCCGAAACTTCTCGCCTGCCACATCTTTCTTCATCTCCTCTTACTCATCATCATCATTACTTATACATCAAACTCGTTCTCTGAGCCTTTATTCGAGTTTGCAAATTTCAGTTTCTAGTAACTATCATGTCACACCAATTTACAATATAAATATAATAAAGAAGCAAAGATTCAGATGAGTGGTGTTAAATTCCTTCAACATTCCGCCAATAATAATTCATCATACTTTGCAAATGGAAATTCCATCATGTAATCAATGGAAAAGAAACTCTGACTACGTATAGAGAGCAGTGTTCAGAATGAAGTTAATATATAGAGTTCAAATAGAGACAAATGGTGAATATGTGTTTTTCACTAACTTTTGTTTCGTAAACTTTTAAGGATCGTATTTAAATTTGCATTGAATTAGGTATATTGAAAGAGATAGCTGATAAATATTTTGTTATCAATGTGAACGTACTCAGCATTTTTTCTTCTGCCTGTATATGTGTGTACAAATTCAAGACACGTTAATGACTAATAATATTTCTAGTAGAGGCACAAGGCCCAAGATTTTGGGGGGAAGGGACCTGTCGATTAGATCGACGCCAGTATGCAACTGGTACTTAATTCATCGACCCTGAAAGGACGAAAGGCAAGGTTGACCTCGGCGGAATTTGAACTCAGCCTAATAATGATATGGATATACATATATTTGTGATGGACCTAAAAGTGAAACATGCAAAACATTTAATTTAATGATGTGAAAGATAGAGTAGTAACAGTCTATTTGAAATGATATCATTAAATAGAGACAGTGAATAGTGATTCAACACAAGGATACCTAATACTAGAATATATATATGTGTGTGTGTGTGTGTGTATGTGTGTTTGTGTGTGTGTGTGTGTGTGTGTGTGTGTGTGTGAGAGTGTCGGTGTGTGTGATGCATTATGGGGATCATTGAATTATAACAGCTTTTGTGCACCTGCATTTAATGCAGAAGGTGTAAACTGAATAAAAATTATGTTTGCTCTTTAATGTTTTAAAATACCTTTATCTTGTGATAAAATGAATGATTTTATAGGTTTGAAACAGGTACGTAGAATGTTGTTTCAGGCAAATTTTCCTCCACGGAGTAAGAGATGATTGAATACCGATAAACAGTCTTAATAACAAAAAAGGAAACATATGAAATAATATGTGATACGCTCTGGCTTAAACGCTGTGCGTTGACTAGTAGTCGTAATCTGCATGGTGTCGAACAAGAAGCAATTCGATAGCAATTTCTAGTGGCATATCTGCTGAATAACTTAATATACAGTTTCGCCAAACTAAAGTTTCAAATATTAAAATTGACTTTTAGATGTTTTTATTTTCATTAACATCGACATAAGTAACTGTAGACCTCATTTTCTTCACCCACGAAATGAACGACCTGTGTACAACATTAACGATGAGCAAACGTCTATGTCCCACTTCCTATCATATCGGTATCTGTGATGTACATTAATATAGATGATCTATATGTGTTAACCAGATAGAAACTTTGCCACTTATAATCGTTAATTAGTATTTTACAAGCGTATAGTCCATATTTACCAATGGAATGTATTCAGACATTGTAGAATTAATTACTGATTCTATTGTGTCCACTAAAATAAAGTATTTGTAGACATGAATTAATCCTTTCGACTTTATTGATTCTAAAATCACTAGCGAAGTCCTCAAGGAGCTTAATGCTGATGGATTTGAAAATAGGGCAACACTGGTCAGAACTAACATTCGCACGAAAGTATTCTAAGGTCTTCACAGAATGCCAGTCAAACAAAATCTTAATTGCTCTTCCTGGATCACTGTAGTGACATAAATTTCTAATTTATAGTTGGTACCATATAAGGCGATAACGAAGTACACTTTAATGTCTACACTAATAAATATATCTTTGATATTAATTTGTAAAAAGGAGGGGTGTCATTGATAATTCCTGGATATGTTATTGTTAATGTAGGCGCAAGCGTTGGTGTGAGGTAAGAAGCATGCTTCCCAACATCTGCTACAGGGTTCAGTCTCTTTGCGTGGCACCTCGGCCGACCAAAGCATGGGGTGTAGATTTGGTAGACGTATGTTATGTGGCGGTAGACATTACTTCTCAGTATAGTTATTGCTTTCGCCTATTATAGAGATGTTCCAACTAATTGATTTCTATATATATATTGCTAGCTGGAGTGAAATACTGCTATCTGTAAAAGCAAGTCCCAAGGATGACCAGAAATATACCGAAACCGTATGGACTGGTGCACTCCCCTGCGTGCGATATATCGGGTGCAGATTGCATTGAATAACCAACAGTAAGGGGCGTCCTTCTGGGGTTCAAAAATAGCAGTAACGTCGGTTCTTACAGAACAGCCATCCACATTTGAGTAGCTGTAAACATTACTTACACGCGCGCGCACACACACACACACACACACACACACACGCACACACACACACGCACGCACGTACGCACGCGCACACACACACAAAAACACATGCAGAGATAAATTATAAATAAATATGTAAAATTAATCATAAGACATTCCAAGTATGTTTACCCGCTGGAAATAACAATCAAATCTCTTGTTTAAATCGCATGTAAACATGTTGAGAGATTGTCTTAACCTGTTTTTCCACAGACGGTTGATATCTGTAGTTATCATGAGCGATTTTTTCGGCGATTGAAAGAAGAG
The DNA here is from genome assembly GCF_046866305.1 of Octopus bimaculoides. NCBI lineage: Eukaryota > Metazoa > Mollusca > Cephalopoda > Octopoda > Octopodidae > Octopus > Octopus bimaculoides. The sequence goes on along the minus strand of NC_142946.1, from coordinate 18,611,560 downwards.
ATTTTACTGTTATTTCCAGCAAATAGACATACTCAGTATGTCCTTTGATTACTTTTATTCCTTCGGCTAGTTAATGCATTTTGGGGCCTGCAATCACCTATATAATTGATTCTGTTATTATCATTTTCAATTGTTACACTTGAGTAAAATTATCTTCGCAAATATTGTCTCCTTAATTATTTGTTTCGTATTTAAATAGACATGCATAAATTACAAATAGGGGAAATACACAATGAGTAAAATTTATTTCATCATTGCATAGCTGTATTCAACTAAATATATGAATCTACAAATACCACCGAATTAGGTAAATCCATAAATTGTGAATTGAATTTATATATATTTGGTCAGCCCATAAATAATGCGGTGTTTTTTGTACTTCTTTTATTTTTCAAAAGTAACATAAAGTTCTTTTTTAATCTAAAACATATTTTCCTTCATGTACTGCCATGCTCTTCTAACAATCTGGTAGACTTGCAAGTTTCCCAAAATTCAGTTTTCTGTGATGCAAAAATACTCATGTAGTACTGCTTAGACCTCGTCTATAGAGTTCATATCGTTTGTGTCCAAATGATTTTCAAGACTACGGAATAAATGATAATCAGATGGGGCATTATCCGGCGAATATGGTGGGTGGTGCATAGCTTCCCATTCAAACTGCTCCCGCTTTTGGAATGTCGTCCTCTGTCTATATAGCCAAGGATTATCCTGCTGGAAGAACAACTTCCGTCTTGAAACCAAAGATGGTTGTTTCCCGATGGCACGCAGGTTTCGATGAATGGTTGAATGACCAAATGTAAGCAACTCTGTTGTTCCTCAATAGTTATGCGATTTTGTCCCACCAGATGTTGCGTGACGTCCTTGTTGAGGTCTACAGGTCTTTCAGGACGAGGCTTGTCTTCTAGACTGTAATTTCCGGTTCGGAATTTCTGGAACCACTGTTGACACCGGCCGTTTTTATGTTTATTGTGGCGTGTGTATATGGGTCTGTGTGTGTTTTATATTCGGTTCGATGGTGTGTGTGTATGTGAGCATGTGTGTGTATGTGTTTGTTCGCGTGTGTATGTGTGCGTCTGTGGCTGCGTGTGTATGTATGTTTGTGTGTTTTGTGTTGGTGGCGATGTACGTGAATGTGAATATATTTTGTAATTTTTCATTTGTCTTGCTGTGGCATTTGCTGAATTTTCTTGAGAACAATCTTTTCGTAGTGGTCAGACCGTAGGTGGTCTTCTAGGATAATGGATGTCCGCTTAGTGGTCATCCCTCATATATATATATATATATATATATATATATATATATATATATATATATATATATATATATTTCGAATGTGTATTTCGTGTGCAAGATTCTTGATGTGGATACGTGTGTTGAAAGAAATACAATTAAACCTTGGGAGAGGCATTATGCCGGTAATAAACACACGCACTGGTTCAGTCCTTTATTATCTTGATGTGGATACGTATGTTGATAAATTAATAAAGGACTGAACCAGTGCGTGTGTTTATTACCGGCATAATGCCTCTCCCAAGGTTTAATTGTATATATATATATATATATATATATATATATATATATATATATATATATATATATATATACATATATATATATATATATATATATATATATATATATATATATATATATATATATATATATATATATATATATATCCACACTTATTCTGATGGGAATCTGACGTATGAGTTTTCTTGACTTAGAATTAGTTGCGTTGTGAAAGGCTTTGGAGAAAAAAAAATCATATAAATAAAATTATTTATTTATTCTCTACATGTGTAGAAGCAGAAAAGAAACATATAAGAATATCTGAATCTGCATTTAGGCGTAGGTTATTTAAATATAGTAAACCTAACGATGAAATAACCTACACGATACCTAGACGCTCTAAACGACAAAAATTACACATTATAATTAATTATGATTTAGTTAGGCGATAATACTGCACTCTGTCAAACGTTTCCTTTTTTTTTTATAGTTAATGTCAAATATCACTAATATTCCGTGAAGTTTTTTTATCACAAACTACCATCAATTAATATTATCTTTCAGTAATTTTTAGGCAATTAAAATTAGTCTTTACGGATATATACTCATGTATGTTTTATTGCACGTACATGCACGAATACGTAAATCACACACAAGCCAACCGCATATACTTACGTACATTCACGTGTCTATATATAGAGATACATTAATTTTACAAGAATATAAATAAAACATAAAAAACAGAGTTGTAACTCTTACACGAATATATATATATATATATATATATATATATATATATATATATATATATATATATATATATATATATACATATATATATATATATAAATGTATGTAGGTATTTGTGTATATACATGTAGGTATATATAACTATAAAAGAGGAAAGGGTCGTGTGTGTCGTTTTCTGTGCGTGCAAATTAAGAGATGAAATATCCAGCAAATTATAAACATTTCGTTATGTGTAATTACCGTGTAATTTTAAAATTTTAATCGTCCTTTTTTTTTCTACTTTTTTAGAAATGTGTTGCTATAGCGTCTTGCAATTCATCTATCACTGCATGTTTCCGTCTCTTTTGAAAATCTTACACATAATATTAACTATGTAATCAATAAAAGCAAATTGCAATTAATGACCATTCACGAAACTTAGTAACAATATAACCACATTTTACCTCTTTATATAACTTTTTTGATGTATACAGACATAAAATGTAAAAGAGAAGTGAGCTGAATGTTCATTTTACACTATTAAGTAAGTGAATCCCGGCAATTTCTTCACGAAAATTAAAATTTACAACCCCAAAATAGATGCGCCCACTCAGAAAAAAAAAATACATCTTATAATAGTACATACACAGCAGATGAGCACACAGCCGCGCACACACACATACACATATGTATATAAAGAGAAATGTGCATATTTTCTTGTGTGTGTGTGTGTGTGTGTGTGTGTGTGTGTGTGTGTTTGTGTGTGTGTGTAAGCTATTTATGAAAGTGACAGTGAATGACAGTAGTACTTACAAAAATACACACGCATGTTTCTTTACACATGTTTACGCACATTATGTATAGATTGTACATATATATATATGTATATATATATATATATATAAGGATAAGGTCAATATTTAAATACCGACTTTATCAGGTGTCCAGCATGGCTATTCTGACCATATCGCAAGATATATATATATATATATATATATATATATATATATATATATATATATATATGTGTGTATTTATTTGCATTTCTTAGTATATTCTACTGATGGAGGCGGAGCACTTTTTATGCCAAAAAATCCTGGATCTAGAATTATCTAGTAATTTTTGCTAGTTTATTTTGTCTCTTCAGCTTCTCTCCTGGTGCTATATGAACATTTTATGTGGTTTTAGAGTCAACTTTTGATTGCTATTTGTAGCGTGGTGGTATCTCCTAGCTACTCTAAATTATAATCTTATATATATATATATATATATATATATATATATATTTAAAAATAGGATAACATCTCTATAAGAATTGATTAAGTAGTCAGTATCAAGTAAATCTTTTCCTAATGACGTTTTTCACGCTGACTACTTGAGAAATTATTATAAAGATTTTATGCTATTTCTAAATTTTAAATTTAACGGGAATATATTCAGAGCTGTATTACTGTGAATATATGTGTGTGCCGAGATCCAGTTCGAAAAGCCCGACTCTTACATAGATATATAAGAGTGAACAGCTCAATGTACTATGCTGGATACAGTAGGTGTTCGTCTGGTATGTTGATTGTTTTGCTCATTTTTACGTGTCTTGATTACGCTTGCACTGACGATTAGAAAGTATATTTTGCACATATAACTATGAAATCATATGGTTTTCGCCTAAATCTATTTTTAAGAGTTCGCTTCAAGCGTTGCATTCCCTCACATTCGGTACACTGTATCTATTATTTTAGTTTTGACTTTAAGAATCCCTCATAGCGCGAGGCATTTGTGTGTAGTAATGCCGTTAATATAAATAAATAAATAAATAAAGATATATATATATATATATATATATATATATATATATATATATATATATATATACACACATATATATATATATAGTGCACATATGTAACCATATGCATATAAACGTGTAAATGGACAAACAAAAGATAACACCCAACCGATTTGGTTGGAGTTATATTTATTAATTTAAAAAAAAATAGTATTTTTCAGCTCCATCCATTCTAAAATTTCGTAGGCTCTCCACTGGTAGCTACATCGTCTCCTTATATATATATATATATGTGTGTTGGGTGGGGGGGGTGTACAGAGAGAGATAGATAGATAGAGAGAGAGAGGGGGGGAGAGAGAGCGAGAGAGTTGTGCTTTGAGCACATTTTAAGAGGAATAGTGTTGGTAAAAGTAAAGAAGCCAGTTGACAAGCTTTCTATTTAGAAGCGACTATTATACCTAGTATGTAGCTATATAGCTATTACCTTTAGGTTCTCAGTTAAACTCTCCAACAAGATATTAATATATAGGCCTTTGCCATTTACGTGAGTTGAGAAAAATGTTGAGTATTGATAATGCAAATAATGTAATAATTGTTGGTGATTGTGGTGTCCACCTTGGTTTTCTTATTTGTGTATGTGTGCGTTTCTAAGCGCATGACTTTCACTCATTTTCATTTGTAATCATGTCAGCTGTTGCACATTATTTTGTGTTGAAGTTAAATACATTGTGCTTCACTGCCACGGCTGACACTGGCTTTGAATATTGTCATTAGGTAAGTGAAGTGTATTGCACATTTCAGGTAGGAATATCTTTTCTGCTTTCCCGATAAGCGTACAGTGGGGAGGTATTACTATGTCAAGCGCTAGTGTGTGCAGCGCAAAAAATTGTCTCCATTTTCCCATGACAACACATACAATCCATGTGTAAATTGCAATGAGGAAACTAGTATTTCCCTGTATATATCCTTTTAAATTTTCTTCCATTGTATGAACTATTTGACACGGTTATCTCTATATCATTTTAAATGCCGTTTAAATGCTATTCTTGTTTCAATTTCATTGTCTTTGCTTTTAGCACACACACATACATATAGCTCAAATTTATAGAAAAACAAAAGGCGAAGACAGAGTTTGACGCTAGGGAAAAATGGAAGTATTTTACATTTCGGGCCTACGCTCTTCGACAGAAAGGAATACGAGGAAATAAAGAGAGAATAAGAAAATAGTAATGTAGAGTTCAGCGCTCCATCATGGCGAATGATTGTTAACAAAAAAGAACAGGCTGAATGAAACGGAGATAATAATAGAGTTTGAATGAAAGGGAAATAATAATGGTGATCCCAACAAGCTAAAATGTACACGCATGTGTGTGTATGTGAGAATGGTATGTGGGAATGTGTAAGGGTGCGAGGGCATATGATGTGTGGGTGGGGGTGCATTCGTGTCTAACGTGCGGGTTTATGTGTGTGTAGGAGTTTATGTGTTCTTTCTCATGTGGTGTTTGCACATGTGTATGTGTGTCTGTGTTTGCATGTATCTCTGTGAACAAATATTGTGCATGTGTATAGTGTAGGTATGTGGCCGGAAGTTATTTATGTCTATGTGTTTATGCGTATGTTTATGCGCGTTGCGTTTTTGTGTATAAATTGTCTGTGTTCAGGTATTATGTGCTTAAGTGGGTGTAGGAGTGTGCATGATGGTGCGTGGCGTGTGCAAATTAAGTAGTGTGTGTGGTTGCTGATATAGCGGTATGTGTGGCAATTGAAGATTGCGTGTGGGTAGGTGGATGATAGTGTGTGTGTGTGGGGGGGGGGCTGAGAAGTGTGTGTGGCATAGGAAAACAAATTATGGGTGTATGTGTAATGGTGTGTGAAATGAGTGATGAGTTGAACAGTGTGTATCACTGTGCGTATATGGTGATTGTGGGTGAGGGTACCGAGGTAGGTGGTATGCAGTTGTGTAGGTAGAGGAGTAGTTGAATGTCAGAGTTGAGTGGGAATCTGTGGGCAGTATGTACTTCTATATAAGCACATGTGTATGTGTGCACGTACGTATGCACGTGAATGTACACAGACAGATAGAATACGTTTTTTATTGCAATTAATGACGGGTGTTTTAAATAGAGTATCAGTGCTTTTAGAGAAGACTGATGAATCCTCACTCAGTATTTCTCAATTTCTACAGATATAAACATTGCAAATAGCTTAGTATAGCTCGTGATTCAGCTCTTCTTGTGCAAATTAGATAGTATATATTATATAGAAAAGAATCCACATAGAGGAAAGAAAAAAAAATGAGGGAGAAATATCAAAATCTATAGCTATTGATAAAGACCAGAATTCTACCCAGGGAAGAATATTTGTGCTCACATACATACATGCATACACAAATACACGTATGCACATTTTTACTTTGCCTCTTTATAACATATATGTATAAATGCTTACATATGAACCTTCCTGTATCTATCTATCTATCTATCTATCTATCTATCTATCTATCTATCTATCTATCTATCTCTCTCTCTCTCTCTCTCTCTCTCTCTCTCTCTCTCTCTCTCTCTCTCTCTCTATATATATATATATATATATATATATATATATATATATATATATATATATATATATATATATATATATATATATATATATATATATATATATATATTACAGGAGCAATGGCCTCATATTTAGGTCAGCGGACGCGCGGTCATAGGATCGTGGTTCCGACTGCCAGACCGGGTGTCGTGAGCGTTGATTGAGCAAAAACACCTAAAGCTCCACCACAGCTATCTCTCACTCTTTCTTCCCCTTTCTGTTGTACCTATATTTCGAAGGACCAGCATTGTCACATTCTGTGTCACGTTGAATCTACCAGAGAACTACGATAAGGGTACAGATGTCTGTGGAGTAGTCAGCCACTTGCACGTTAATTTCACGAGCAGGTTGTTCCGTTGATCAGATCAACTGTAATCCTCGTCGTCCTAACCGACGGAGTGCCACGGCGATGTAGGTATATAATATTTATATATGTAAGTGTATATATATATATATATATATATATATATATATATACATATATACATATGTATATATGTAAGTGTATATATGTATATACATATGTATATATGTGAGTGTGTGTGCGCGTGTGTGCTTTAGTGTGTACGTGTTGTGTGTTGGTAGGTGTTTGTGTAGGAGGGAATGTGGTGGTATGTATGCGTGTATTGTGTATGTGAAAACGCACCTCGTATCATTCTTTCCTTTAATCATTACCCCACTCCTCGCCCATATAGTTAATCAACTTTATATCCACTTTAACACATGAATCACTTGCCGTATTCACTTGGAGGATGTTAAAAATACTGAACAAGTATCTGTATTTGATTTTTCTGAAAATATCTTCTGTAGTGTGAACATTCGATAAAGGTGACAAGATATCAAATTAAACTATGATAAAAAAAAATACTATACTTAAATACAATAAAACCTTGGATTTAAATACGGAATAAAAAGTATTGATATTTAAATGTCTTTCTCTATCCACCTGTTTCTTGAAAACTCCTCAAACTTCAAAGAATTTTTGCAGATCAACAATCTCCATAAAATTTCTTTAAAATATTGTCGATGTGATAGTTTCAAGTGATCTTTAAAAAAAAAAACAAAAAAAAAACCGAAAAAATAAAAGGTGTCATTTCAATAGTGTTGTTTTATAACCGAAATGCTGACATTAATCTACTTAAGAAGGTCAATTTTGAGTGATCGAAAGCTATATTTGTCACACAAACCTCCCAACTACATGATCTGTGATGATATTAGATATATTAAATGTTTAAAGGCTATGAATTGTGTAACAAAAATGCTCTGGGATATGATAACCATGTTGAAATACTTCCAATGCCTATTGTTTTGTACACGTTAGAAACCGAATCATACGACGCTAATAGATACGCATTTCTTAAACTAGATAAGTATCAAGTCAGAGGCAGAATCCACAAATTATTACCTTAGAACATACCAAGAGGAAACGATATAATTATATGAACGCTGACAGCTTATAATCTCAAACTTTGTTCACGTTCAAGCATCTGTCTCATGAGAAATATTTCTAATACCGTTAGACATATGCGACGAAGATAATATAATGTAAACGAATAGGGTTGCACGCACATACACGTGCTCCATTATACGAGGAGATGCTAAAAATTCCTGGCTTTAAGGGTATCACGAAATGCCTAGTTGAAGCCCCAAACTTCCGTATGCTTTTACAAAGCTTCGAAAAATTGAAGAAATGTTGCAATAAGTGTAGGAATCTCAGAGAGGTATATGTTGAATAAAATCATAATTAACTGATCCTCCTGTATTTCATTTTATTCAAGGCAATGTACTTTTCAGTTGCCCCTCGTATACATATACACATACATACATACAGACAGACATTCATACATATGTGTGTGCAAATATATATATATATATATATATATATATATATATACATATACATATACACACACATATATATGTATGCATACATCTATATACATATATATATATATATATATATATATATATATATATATATATATATATATATATATATATATATATATATATATATATATATAAAGTTAAGTTTACTTATAAACTATGTTTTTAAGTATACTTCACAATATATTGGTTGCATGAAGAAGTGCACATTATGAGCTAATTCGAAGGATAAGAGAAATTATATAAGGTACATATCTATTCAATCAATACAAATTCCAAACCAAAATGTAAAGCCCGCAACGAAAGAAATATACGTATAAAAAATAAAGGAATAAAATTGCATGTAAAAGTTCTGTGTAAAAACTAAGCATCATGTACGTTGGGTTCAGGTATCGAATAGGGAAGTGACAAATATAGAGACAAAAATCCAAGGTAAGGGTTTCCAAAATGAACTGTTCCAATCGATTAAGGATTTGATATTTGATGTTTATATGAATTGTCGGATGAGGTTTCAAAGTTTAAATAAATTTGGTAAAGACTATTAGATAAGATATATATAGTACTTCAGATAAAGGACATCATCTACGGTCGTTTCTGGGGTGCATTGAATGTATAAATGGCGTCTTAAATGGTCCATATACAAAAACACATTGCCCACCCTCGTTACGATACTCTCCTTCCTGATGGTTTCCTCATCAGGAGGAAACCATTACGATAAATCTCAGTATCGCTGCATATACATTTAGCACCAATATATTTTATTCAGAATGTCGAACATTAATTACCTAAAGAGACAAAAGATAGCTTAAACATTGAAATCTTTCTGATATATCTATGCATAATGATGCAAAAATAAATAGAGATTATGAGGAGGTCGTTGACGCTGCTGGAAATGACAGCTGGAGCATGTAGTTCTGGAATTGCAGAAATATTTTACCTTTCCTCATTCAATGCTTATCTGGAAGTTAGCAACAGAAGATAGCAATACCAATAATGGATATAAACAAAAGTACTATAGTAAAATGTCTCAATATATAGAAATACTCAGAAAAGAGCTAAACATGCAAGCGTTATAAAACAGTGTTAATTGCTTGCATGTCTACAGGGGATGTGGGTTCTTGTAGAAGGTCAGACGTGGACTAGCCTTAGCTTTTTTCTATCCAAAATGTTTTGAAGATAATTATAACCAATTACTTATAACTTTATGTGTGTGATTTTAGGTATTTCAACAAAGAATTAGTTCACATTCTCTCTGTCGGCAACTAATATAATATATATTACTTGAGTTTTCAAAGAGAAAATAAACATATTATCACGTAACATTATTCACTATATACAACAGAGTAAAAATTTTTGAAATCGATGTTAGTTTTACCAATTCAAAATTTTAATGTCGCGTTTCTAATTTGATTATTGAAACATTAATCTACCTCTGACAGTGAAATAGTTAGAGAAAGTCTCATAACATCTCTTCTGAAAATGTCTATATATATCAGAAAGATACATTCCTTGGAGACGTTCCTAAAAAGCAACTCAGCGATATCAAAGACCTATGAGAAACCATGAAATGATATAAGATCACATGCATTTTACAACTAGTGTTTATCAGAAGTTAAAACTTTTCTTTTATAAATATATAATCACATTAGCAGTGCAAAATATATTTAAATTCAATTTATCGCAATAATTTGTGGGCATTTTTGTTAAAAAAAATATACTCGTATAAATATCATGATATACACTACTATGCCGTAATGTGTGTTTCCAAGCTCACACACAATCTCTCTCTCTCTCTCTCTCTCTCTCTCTCTCTCTCTCTCAATCTCTCCCTCTCTCCTTCTCTCTCACATACATGCAAACACATAAATGCTTACACTTACACGCGTACATACGCGCGCGTGAACACACGCACGCACACACAACTACGCACTCACACATGTATGCATATGCATTAAGTGCCTCCTACCGGCATTGATACCACTTCAGAGCACATTCCGCTTTTGTTCTTAAACACACCTTCAGATGAAAATTTTTAACACCCAAAATGCACACACTTCGCATCATGTGCTAACCTCGCTATTTGCCTCTTTCAAATTCTGCTATTAATAATTCAAAGTGATTTTCCTTATTTGTAATTTATCGTATAGTTATGTCAACAGTTTAAAAATGTACCGTATCAAAATCTTTTAGAATGCCATTTATATTCAACTCCAGATTTTAATTCCAACAGAAGGAATTAAAATTAGAGATGGAAATGTCTGAGTTCGATGAAGAGAACTCGGCAGAGAGAAATGCTTAATTATTTATTTAAATGGGTAGCATTGTTTTTTTCAAATATTACACCGTGTGTTGTTTATTCGGTACACCGAAAATTCTGGTTATCGCAATGCATTTTTTCTCGTAAGAAAACTTTGCATTGTTGTAAATCTTACGTATGGAAGTTGATATATACATGTAAGTATATCATACAGACATTGTGCATTTAAGTGTTAAGAAAGGCTGCTATATTGATATGCTGTTATTTATTTGTTTATTTTTACACACAGCTTAGTTCCTTTTCTATAATGTTTCACAGTATATGAACCCCAATTACGTAAACATTATAGAAAAAAAAAATTGAAATCAGGTGCACATATATTCTTTAACTAAAACAAAACATATCGTAAAGATAACATATAAAAACATAATTTAAGAGAACGTTCAAGAAATAATGGCTGCTACCAGAGCCGTACGTTTCCTCACGATTCTAATGAATCCTTGATGTTTAATAAAAGGGTTTTTAGTGTAACAGCCACGGGATACGAAATCGATAAAGGTTGTTTGGTGCAAACATGTGTAATCTAGTGCATGAATCACCATAATCTAAACGAAATCTACATTCATCTTAACATTCTATTCGCTTCGATGGGTAACCCGATAGTACTTCTTTCAGTTTCTCTAACCACTTCGATAAGAAGGAGATAGATATATCCCAATCTTAGTTATGTATAATCAAAACATAAAATATCTGCATTTTAACATAATCATTACCGTCTATAATTACAAAGAGAAAGCAAATTTTTGGTCTGTTTTACATATACGGTGCATTGTGTTTAATTTAAATTTAATTATTTGTAAGAAAATACTGTAATTATTTAGAATGCATTATAGTGCATTATAAAACTTATCTTGTGTTAACAGGATGATAAAATGTACTGAATATAAGTGGGTGTAAATAAATAAATGTATCGACTCCGCTGACAAATATTGTAATATTCACTACGTTATCCAGTAAGACCTTTTAAGTTTTCAGACCACAACATGTGGTTTGTAGGAAACTTAACAATATGTCTAATTCAACACGCACATGACCTCAAAATATCTCACCACCCGAAATTTCCAACCCTACCACTTACCACATGTCGTCCAAACGCAGTACAAAAAATGAAATATACTTTACCTTGGAAAGAAAATTCTTAAACACGCTTCAAATGACAACTGTGATAAACAAATGTTACTTTTTAACTTTTTCTTTGATAACTGCATTTGGATCGCCAAGTTTCTTATGAAAGCATTTGATAATTTTCTTTTAGAAGGCGATAATATTGTTTTATAACGATATATGTGTGTGTCTGTATACACACACACCCACATACACACACACACACACACACACACACATTATATATATATATATATATATATATATATATATATATATATATATATATATAGAGAGAGAGAGAGAGAGAGAGAGAGAGAGAGAGAGAGTCTTTCGGTAAATATCCAATGTAATATGCTAGCTTTCCTAACGAAATGAAGGCACATCACCCTCAGTATCCACCAAACGAATCGATGCTTTGCAAACATAAGAATTTTCATCTCGTGTTTTATGCGTCCCGATATCCTTTCCAAACTACATTTATGTAAGCACCCAAACTTTATACATATCTACATAGAATTTCTGGAATTATTATAACCTCTCTCTCTCTCTCTCTCTCTCTCTCTCTCTCTCTCTCTCTCAGTTACTCTCGCTTTTCTTCTGTCCCTCTCACCCTTCTCTTTCTCTTTCACACACGCAAACACAGACACCCACCCATGTACATACATCTTATTTTGGTGTTGTATAGTTCAAGTTATAGCAGTGATTCCCATCAGAATGAACTATTATATATATTCTTTTCTACTCATTGCGCAAGACCCAACATTTTTAGATCGACCTCAGTACGCAACAGGTACTTAATTTATGGACCCCGCAAGGATGAAAGGTAAAGTCGACCTTAGCAGAATGTTGACTCAGAGCGTAAAAGACAAACGAAATACGACTAAGCATTTCGCCTGGCTTGCTAACGTTTCTTATTTCTTTATTGGCCACAAGGAGCTAATCATAGAGGAGACAAACAAAGACAGACAAAGTGATTAAGTTGATTATATCTACTCCAGTGCGTAACTGGTACATAATTTATCGACCCCGAGAGGATGAAAGGCAAAGATGACGTCGGCGGAATTTGAATTCAGAACGTAACGGCAGACGAAATACCGCGAAGCATTTCGCCCGGCTCGCTAACGTTTCTGCCAACTCACCGCCTTAGTCTTCACTGAATATTAACAATAATACTTGATAGGAATAATACTTCATACGAAAATTCTATGATTATTAAACACATCAACGTTGAAATTCATTCTATTATTCTCTCTTGTTTAATTCCTTCAGTATATATCCATATCAGCAACAACTACTGAACTCATCTGAAACACCACTTCGTAAATATCTCACTTAGAAAAACTAAAATATTTACACATGATTATCAACTAAGGAGCTCCATACAACTATTTAAGCGTAGAAAATTGCATGTTCCTACACGGTAATTAGAATAAACATTTAACACTATTCATAAGAAGCGTAGTTTAATCGTTTATATTACGTACATCATCCATTTCTATATTGCAATTTAATTAAAATGCAACATTGTGATCTCACTAAAAAGCTAAATAATATCCGAATAATGAAAATGTCATAGTTCAACAATAATTACAAGAAACTACTACATAGTGCTCGCTTGAACTAATACTATGTATTCTGAGGTTTCCATTTGCGTTACAAATAAGGTCCAAACCAATTTGCTAATAGATACTAGTAGAGCACCAACAATATTTTTTGTCATTAATGAACTGTTATTGATTAGCAGAAAATATAGTTATTTCTTTTCATATATATATATATACAAACGAGTTATAGATCATTAACCCAGAACAAAAGACCGAATCACAAACAACCAAAATAAACCAAAACGCTGAAAGCTAGATCAGAGAAGAACAACAATATCGAAAGATAAATAACAGTAAAATCTGAAATGTTTATAGAAAAGTATCCCCTCGTGATGATAATTTTAGCGTTTTAAACAACTAAAAAGAAAAAAAAAAAAAACTGTGCGTAACGTAATTAATTCCAAGTGGTTGTAGAATCAGAGAATCTCATTGTTGAAAAACAGTGGAAGAAAGTAGTTGAACAAGCTACTACTTCCTTAACTGTCATCGACATTTCATCAGTATGAATTCCTTTTTGATTGCAGAGAGTGTATCTAGGACGGACGTATGAATATATGGAAGGCATTGTCACATATAACCATTCTTTATTTCTAAGTAAATTTCAAGTGTAGATGTTTTGTCTCGTAATCAGTAAATATCACTGGGGTTAACTTTAATCAGAAATAATTAGGACCATACGAAAAAAAAACATATAACTGTTGTACATGCATATATATATATATATATATATATATATATATATATATATATATATATATATATATATATATGTATATATATATATATATATATATATATATATATATATATATATATATATATATATATATATATATATATATATATATATATATATACATATATATATATATATATATATATATATATATATATATATATATATATATATATATATATATACATATATATATATATATATATTTATACATATATGGATCTAATCTAGGTATCTCACACGCACCCCCAGATATATATATATATATATATATATATATATATATATATATATATATATATATATATATATATATATATATATATATGTATGTATATATATATATATATATATATATATATATATATGTATATATATATAAATAAATAAATAAATAAAAAAATAAAAAAAATATACATATTTATACATATATATATATATATATATATATATATATATATATATATATATATATATATATATATATATACGCATGTGTGTACTTTTCTGTCTGTGTTTGTTCTGCAGGTCCGCTTGCCAACGGTATTGATGTGTTGACTTTCCCATTATTTGACGGTTAGGCAAACGAGACCAGTAGAATAAGTACCAGGCTTAGTCCCCACTCCATCCTTCCCCACGACCCCCAAAAATTAAGTACTGGGGTACATTCATTTAGATAAAGAAGTGTTCAAGCTAGTACCCCAGCACTGCCGCAATCTGATGACTGAAAGAAGTAAGAGACGATATAAGTACCCCGGTACTTAATTTTGGGGGGGTCGTGGGGAAGGATGGAGTGGGGACTAAGCCTGGTACTTATTCTACTGGTCTCGTTTGCCTAACCGTCAAATAATGGGAAAGTCAACACATCAATACCGTTGGCAAGCGGACCTGCAGAACAAACACAGACAGAAAAGTACACACATGCGTTTACACACATAGAAACACACACACGCACACATAAGCGCACAAACACACGCTCATACACATATATCTTCGTCGGACTTCTTCCAGTTTCCGTCTACGAATTTTACATATACGCCTATGGTTGGCTGATGCTATAGTAGATGGCACTTCGCCAAGTTGCCGTGAGATAAATTGAACTCGAACCGTGTGGTTTGGTACGAGGCTTCTTATCACACATCTACCCCCGAGGGAGACCGATAGAGAGATATATAGCTAGATAGAGAGAGAGAGACAGTGAAAATACAAAGACAGACAGATAGACAGACAGAGACCAGATAACGGCAGCGTTGTGAGAGAGGAGATTTTAATTCCATATGTTCATAGCTGTTTCTCAATGTTGTTAGGTATATGATAGTTGAATCAATACTAAACACATATTAAAGATTACATATACTGACCAATCTTCAGAAAGTTACATAGCAGTTATTATTAGTTATCAATTGAGTTATTTCTTTTTTTTCGTTTTTGCACATCAAAGAAGTGGTGTTTGTTTTCCCGCTATTTTCACGAAAACAATTTTTCTTATATTTCATGTTTCAAATATATGAGAATGTTTCTCCTATGATTCCCTTTTTTTCTCATACCGTTCATGATGTCACTCGCTTCATTGAACTTACATTAATGACAGGCGTTTTCAACAGCGTCAATGCTATTTTGTTATTTCAGTATTTGTGGTTGCGTAGTAGTTTTATTAGCATTTATATAAGTATAAATACTAGCAGAACCGCTAAATTGTGGCAGAAAGTCCCTCAAAAATGTTCAATTTTCTGATGACAATAATTCTTGACTTTTTTATTCTGTTATTTTTTTTTTATTCGAGGAGATTTATTGTGATGTTTATCTCGTGATTATCCTAATTCAACAGGATTCCTTTTACAAATTTCAAAAATACGCCACTTTAATGTTACAATACGATTTTCTAGTGAGTACTACCTTCATCTATAAATGCTGATTTTCTTTCCTTGTGATTTTTTGCTCTTTTTTGTTTGTTTCTCTTCTCTGTAGTCGTTGTTTGTCCTGGTTGTTACATCTGTGACGACCTTCATCAAGACGATGCTGAGGTTAGCGATGATGATGATGATGAGGAGGAGGAGGTTGTTGATTTTTGATGTTTGACATATCAATACAATTCATTGCTTCTCGTAGTGATTTCTTTGATTTCCCTCCGTATCACAGGGAACATGCTTCTAAAGGAAATAAGACCATAATCAGTTGCCTATTCAAGAATTTTAATATCAGGTATACGTAGTTATGCTTCTATATATGTGAACCAAACGTTTACAAAATTCATCAGTACGTATATTCAAACACATATAAACACTATCCGTCAGACACTAAACTCAAACATACAGACACTTTGAAACATGCATTCATGTGTGTGTGTGTGTGTGTGTGTGTGTGTGTGTGTGTGTGTGCGCGTGTGTTTGTGTACGTGTGTGTGAGTGTGTGTGTGTGTATGTCTGTCTGTCTGTGTGTGTGAGCGTGTGTATGTGTACGTGTGCGTGTGTGTGTGTGTGTGTGTGTGTTTGTGTATTCGTATACTACTGCGAGTGTGTGTATTACTTTCTCTGCGTGTGCACTTATGATATGGTTTGGTACTAAAACATGTTACTATTTATCCGATATTGTGAACGTTCAAATTCTGCTACAATTTTGGATCGCATAAAACTTACAACCGATCTAATGTTTAATTACATTTACAGAAGTTACAAGATGACACCAAACTAATTTATATCGTTTTTAACGCAATTTGACTGCTATGAAATATCTCGTCGATCCAATCCTTATTACATTTTCTCTTTAGTGATGTTCATGAAAATGAGATTGTCGTAGTTTATATCCTCACATAAAATATACTTCTAAATTGTCATAATTTTATGAGCAAATATGTGAGTCACTGCTGCAAATCCCCCAATTCATTTCTAAGAGCTACCTAGATGAGATGTGTGCAACTGCTTGATTTATTATTCAGTGAAAATTAAACATTAACCATTATATAAATTAATTGTTCTTCTAACATGCGCCTCAAAAAGACACAATTCGAGAAATATATGTATTAATTAGTGCTGTCAGTACTGAAAGTAATTAACGTGCAGCACCATGATGCCAATTAATTTTAAGTCCTTTTTCTAATGAATAATTAGCCGTACATTCCTAAATTTGAATGAAATGATTTGCATCTGTGCTAGTAAATAATTTTAATATTGCAAAGAGCGCTGTTAATTTTGTTACAAACTATTTGTCAGAGCGATCGTTAAGAAGACATAAAAAGTCTTATGCCTATACATTTTAATTTATATATATCTGACATACAAGTTCATACTCAGGGATCATTACTTGATAGGAAATTCATACAGTACATATATACATCGGAAATATCAATCCAACAAAAAATTAGTGTTTGAAAAATTCAATATGTATGACTGTTTCATGTTCCAGAATAGATACACACGCAGAGTAAATGAGCAAATTTTATGAAATTTTAAACGAAAACGCAAATTGCGTATCGGAGGGGTTTTGAATTTGACACAAAAAACTATGTGGAGAGCCATAACAAATTCGGAAAAAATAACAGAACGAAGAAAAAGTGGCTATAAATAAGGTCTTTAAGATTGTTGCATTTGAAGTGACCATATGCAGACATATATACATATATGTTTATACATTCATAAATATATATATATATATATATATATATATATATATATATATATATATATATTCAAGCCTTGAATCTATATATATATATATACATATATATATATTCAAGCCTTGAATCTATATATATATATATATATATATATAAATACATATATGGATATATATACACATATATATCGATACTAAGATACACACACACATGTATATATATATATATGATATTCAATTATATCTACACATACATATATATATATATATATATATATATATATATATATATATATATATATATATATATATATATATATATATATATATATATATATATATATATATGTAAATATATGTGTGTGTGCGCGCGCGTTTCCGCGTGAGTGCGTTTGTATGCGCGTTTGTCTGTGTACGTGTGTGCACTAAACAACACATACAATTAAGAACACGTTGATCATACACTTTTTCTTTTTTTTTTCTTTCTCTCTATTTCTTTATTTCTCTCTCTCTCTCTCTCTCTTTCTGTGCGCGAATATTTGTGTGTTGATTTTAAATCTATATGTGTGTGCTCCTGTGTGCGTTTATGTGACTTCTTATATACATGTGTGTCTGTGTACGTGTGACAATATATCTCTTTATTAATATATGCATATGTTAATATATACATACACATACACACATATATATTCATATAAACTTTTAGGAAAAATGCAAAAACGCGCACTGATGCTTCCGCTATTGCACGCTATGATCGCTGATTTTATCTCACTCCGCGTCCATTAAGAACCATTTTAAAAATATAAATACCATCAATTTCTCAAATAATGTGGTACTGGAATTTGCCTGCTATTCATTGTTCATATATGCATGTACTCTATATTGCTATACATTTCTCTACTGTGAAATATCTAGAAAAGTATTAATTCTTAGCCTAGACGGAGGGACAGGAAAAGAGAAAAGAGCGAGTGCCAGGCATCTCAAATTTCTTGGCCTCACTTCTGCGATATCGACTAAATATTCTTTTTAATTGGAATAATAGAGGAATGGTATAAATTGTGTCCACTGCTACCGGGCTCTGTCTTTTATTAGGATAGGTATGAGGTAGTTTTGGTTAATATAATATGTGCTAGATTCTGATTTTCAATTTGAAATTATAGGTGAGCTTATTTGGACATGTGAATAAGTCGAAAAATCAGATTCACATCATTAATTTGACATCTGACTTCTTTTATTAAATTCTATATTTGTAATATAACGCAATTAAGAAATCATAGACTTACTGACTATGAATATTGATTCATAATCAAATTTATCATTAGATTTGTTCTTCGAAAAAAAAAAAAGCGTAAAATTGATGCTAATAGACTATCGGAAGTGTTTGTGCTATAAATTATGTCTGCATATCGAAAGACAAGCTATATTACTTTGTTATTAACAATAAGGTAATTTAAAATTCGATCTTATCTCTCTTCAAATAATTTGTCTGCAATTCTATATATATATATATTTATATATATGTATGTGTGTGTGTGCGCGTGCGTGCGTGGTGTGTGTGTGTTTGTGCGTGTGTGTGTATGTGTGTGTGTGTGTGTGTGTGTGTGTGTGTGTGCGTGTGTGCGTGTGTGTGTTGTTTCAGAATTTTACACCACCGAAACAGAGTGAGAGAGATTGGGGGAGAGAGGAGGAGTGGAGACAGAGGTCACATTTAGTCGTGATTGCGGAAATACTACTTTATTCATGTTTAAGGTTTTGAGAAAATAGACCACAAAACAGTGTACTTTTATATACATTCTAATAAAAATTACCCTTGTAATACGATGTAACAAAGGAGTTCGAAATTATGTTTTCAATACAGTTGTGGAAAAATTCCACATAGAAACACTTAAGACACATTCAATTACTATGATTATAGATAACCTAAGTACGTTATTCATGCTTAATTGCCAAAAACTGGGATCACGCCGGTTATATATCTTAAATGGGAAATGATAATTTAAATACCGGCTATGCACCCCATACATACATGCATAAAGATATATATATATATATATATATATATATATATATATATATATATATATATATATATATATATATATATATATATATATACAACCATATCATTTTGGCTTTCATGTTTAGTTTTCCCTGATGTTTAGTATAACAGTTTATATTTATTGAAACAAATAAATAGCTCTGCCTTTAAATGAACAGAATAACGCATAGCCGGATAAAAAATGACACACGTTACCATGCACTTGTAAATTTCGTTCAAATATAATATAAATATAAACTCAAACACACGCTCACACACACACACGCACACACACACACATACACGCACGCACATATATGTATGTGTATAAGTGCGTATATATATATATATAGAGAGAGAGAGAGAGGAAGGAATTTCAACCATGTTTCGTGGTCTGCTACCACAACAGTTCCTTTATAGGATCCAGTTAGCTCAAGACATCATCAGGAGGAACCACGTCCGGTTTCGGCCCCTACTCCTCTATCGTTACTTTAACTCCTGATTGTTTTATTTGTCTCTGTCATATTACAACGGCCATGCTGGAGCAATACCTAGTACTTATTCTATTGTTGTCCAAGGCTGAGTCGTTAAGTTACGGGGGACGTAAACACTGCAACATTAGCTGTCAAGCGATAGTGGGGGACAATATGAGACACTCAGACATACATATATCAACTAGTTACCAGTTCAAATATGCCTGAGGGATATTTAAACCCGGAAGAAAGCCATACACTGTATTTCCTCTTGAATGTGTGTTAAGTATTCTTTATGAAAGCAAGACTATCTCTCAGGCAATGTTGATATATGTAATCACTATAAACCATGAACATCTTAACGTGTTAAAAGTTACGAGAATGACAGACGACTCCAAACAACTCAGAATTCTATTGAATTAAGTTAGTAATTTTGAGATATCGTAAAATTGAATTCCTCCGCAGTCGAATGCATCACAGATCTTAAAAAAATTGAAGCGTTTAACCGCTCGGGCGAATGTATTTAAGCATTTACATGCAAATAAATGCGTACATACACATATATATATATATATTGATATGTACGCGTGCATATTTTTGTTATGCATTTACTGTTGTACTCATTAATATGCACTTTTGGACTAGTACGTCTAAGTTTAAAAAAAAAAATTATAATGAATAGCATTTCTTACATATTTATAAAGAATAGCATTTGTAACATATAGATATATTATTCTCTACGGAAAATTTACAATAAACGCGGATATTTGTAGAATCCCCTATAAAAAATTAATACACGTCAAATATTTTCTTCTAACAAAATTAACGCAAATATATATACACACTACGGTTCTTTATTTAAGAGATGAGGAATTATGTACTTTATTTACATTATTTGTATTTGACGGATAGTTGTCCTCATCTTGTTTGATGTTAACACAACGTTTCAGCTGATATACACTCCAGACTTCATCGGGTGTCATGGGGAAATCTCGAATCTGTGTTCTCATTCTTCAGGTATTTTACGATGTCTTATTATTATTATTATTATTATGCAGGTCACTGCCTGCAATTGAACTCGGAATCTTTGGGTTAGTAGCCCGTGCTGTTAACCACTACGCCATATGCCAACCCGACAAATATCCGTCAAATGTAAATAATGTAAATAATGTATATTTACCTACTGTATCTTTTTTTAGTTTTCACTCCTACATAAAAACAGGTGTATTAATTCTCCCTATTTTTAAGAACACTTACATACAAAATGAAATGCTTGATAATCCACATAGAGCTAACTCAATTATAAATTATTACAAGCCTCCGAAAAAAGTTTCTATTATATATATATATCGTAACATATAATTGCCAACCAAGTGTCGAGTCCTATACAGGACAGCGCTCTCACTTCACTACCGAGCGCAGCTCTGCGGGCCTTGGGTACCTGCTATGGTTTGATCTGATGTTTTTATGGTCACTGTATTGAAAGTGTTTTGCGTTAGTATTGTGTTATATAGTGTTATTATTGCGTTATCTAGTGTTTTTATTATTATTATTATTATTATTATTATTATTATTATTATTATTATTATTATTATTATTGAGTTTATCAGCGAGATACTGTAAAAACCCTCCAAAAGAAATAAATGACTTTCTTTATTCCTTTTAAACGCTTCACAATTATGATATTATGGAAACGAACATACCAACCATTATTTGGAAATGTAAATAATGTGTTAGCACTAAATATCATCAATCACTGTCACAATATGCAAAAACGTGTTCAATATATTGACTTTGATTTTGACTTCTGCTGTAACCTATGAAACCTGCTGCAGAATGATTCAATTTTGATCTTAAATTACAAGGAAAATTTTCTTTCTAAATATGAAAACCTTATTATAACACACAGCTGATAATGAAATATATGTACAATAATTTGATGGGTTGATTCAGGGAGAAACATATTGAACAAATAAAAAAAAAAATAATACAGGAGAAATAAAGTTATTTTCCAAACTTAAATTTGTTTAGCAAGACATTCATACGTTTTGAATGTTTTAAAAAAGAATAAGGGTTGTTCCATCACAGGATGTTTGATAATCATTTACTCAAATATCAGCATCAATGTACAGCAATAGTATATATATAAATATATGGAGACATAGGAAAAAGGTTTCCTCGTTTTGTTACATTTCTTTACATGATGTAAGAATCTCCATAAACCTTGGTTTAGTATATGACATTTTTCGCCAGTCATGGAGGCAACATGTGGTATATCCCATAATTAGAACACGACAGCGAAGATTTACAACAATAACATTTGTATTTCGTTTCTGTATCTTTTAGTATTAAATGAAATATATTTTGGTGGGAGGCAATTGTTGCGTTCCCAATATAAATTCCAAACACCCGCCATGCTTTCCTAAATCTGTACGACATATGTATGATAAGAAATATATAGGTAACGCATCAAACCGAACATGACGCATATTTTAGAGTCACATATTTATAAGCTCGAGGAATTATTAGAGGGTAATATAGGCTCACGAAAAATAACTAGCTTCAAGGGTTGGGAAACCGTACAATCGTTTCGTACACTCTTGCCATTCAGCTATTCCTGTGCGTATTCTGAACAGAAATATTGCGCAATCCATAGAACAGAAAATATATTCAAATTATTTGCACATATGTAATTAGGTATGTAGTATATAATTTTTATTTTCATGTTTAGAAATGAAATACTGACTCAAATTTGATCACATGAAAAGTATTATCCGGTAAATATTTTTCATGTACAATATCTGTCCTCAAGAGAAACATCAATATTGGTAACACGTAACGTATGATGTCGATAAATATATAACTTATTCGAGAAACATTCTTTCAGTGGCACTCATGTTGCGCTGACGAGGTAGTAATGATACGACATTAGCCATTTATTTACCAAATAATTTTGAAAAAAAATGATGCGTTTAAAATCAGGATATATAGGACGCATGAAATGAAAATTAATCAAAAGTTAATTTCTATTAACATTCCTGAAAACTTATGTGTCTGCATATAATATGATATATTGTAAAAGCATGTTCTTCAGAGAAAAATTACTTTGTCATAGAATATATGTATAAGTATTTTTATAAGTATTTTTTATAAGTATGTACATGTGTGTGTATGTGATTGTGTGAGAAAGAGAGAATGTGTGTGTATGTGTGTGTGTACATATCTATCAATATATTTCCCTTGCTCTGTCTCTCTATATATATGTATACATGCATACATTTGTTGTTGTTGTTGTTCGCATTCCGTCGCTTACGACGTCGAGGGTTCCAGTTGATCGGCTCAACGGAGCAGCCTGGTCGTGAAATTAACGTGCAAGTGGCTGAGCACTCCACAGACATGTGTACCCTTAACGTAGTTCTCGGGGATATTTAGCGTGACACAGTGTGACAAGGCTGACCCTTTGAAATACAGGTACAACAGAAACAGGAAGAAAGAGTGAGAGAAAGTTGCGGTGGAAGAGTACAGCAGGGTTCGCCACCATCCCCTGCCGGAGCCTCGTAGAGCTTTAGGTGTTTTCTCTCAATAAACACTCACAACGCCCGGTCTGGGAATCGAAACCGCGATCCTATGACCGCGTGTCCGCTGCCCTAACCACTGAGCAATTGCGCCTCCACACATGCATACATACATACATATAAATACACTCACACGCATACACACAAAGTGGTATATAAATATATACATGTATATATGTGTGTCGGTGTGTTCGATAACCTTTGTTAAGCAACGTCGAATTTTACAATATCCATATGTGTGCGTGTTTGCATGTGTATGTATGTATACGTACATGCATACGTGCATACATAAATATCAAATTCCATGCAGTTGAAAACCTACATAAGTTGACTTATATACAATTTATAATCGATGATATAGCACGATGTTATGCGAATTGACAATGTCTAACTTGTTGTTTGTAAGAGTAGACATGAACAAGTTTGCACCTGACTGTATTTGCAAGCGTATACACTGATGCGACGCATATTCATAGTACAGACGAATCGTATTTGATGAACTCCTTCTGCCAAGTTTCACTCATAACGTTCTGCTAAGTAAAAAGTAACAATAAAAGTGAATACATTGTCCCAGTTCCCACGCAAAAGAACTGTAAAGAATTGTGTTTTACACACCGCATTATATAATGGCTCTCAGATTTGTGTTGATCTCAACTGGTGAGTCTAGTTCAAATTCGTAGAGATATGTCCTATCTTCGAAAAAGCCAATGATACATTTATTACTATGTGTGAAACATACTTCTGAAATTGCATTTCAACAGAGTAACTAGTGAGTCATATTAATTGTAATTCTGTTCGGAGCGAATATATTACAACTGCATAGCGTATTTGTAATATAACTCGCATCAAATGCATTTTCTCGGGTGATTTACACGAATTCAACACAATTTTGGAAGATAACATATGCAATTCATATATCACTATATATATATATATATAAAGCAGAGCGGTAATGGTCCAGTGGTTAGGGCAGCGGATACGTGATCTTAGGAACGCGATTTTGATTCCCAGAGGAGCGTTGTGAGTGTTTCAAAGGGTCAGCATTTTAACACTCTGTGTCACGCTGCATCTCCCTGAGAACTACATTAAGGGTACATGAGTGGTGAGCTCAGTCACTTGCACATTAATTTCACGAACACGCTGTTCCGTTGAACGGATCAACTGGAACTCTCGTCGACGCAACCGACATACACACAGAAACCGACATACGCATATATATATATATATATATATATATATATATATATATATATTGAGAGTGAGGTATCGGTTTCCAGAAGAACCACGCATTTACGGACAGTTACACATATACATAGACTCTCTCACACACATAAATGCATCCATATATTAAGCAATTAACATTTGATTTTCTTTAAAGAGAGTAGACCTGAAATACTGTAACTCCAGATACTATCTATATTTAGGACAGCATATATCACAAAACAACTTAACCCGCTTGCCATCATGCTTAAATATCTAGCAATTCTTATTATTATGTGTGATAACGTCTTTGATACCTACAACATTTAATATATAAATTGTTAATTTGCCTCGTTGGAATATTTGACAGAGAAACATATTTTCTTCTTAAATAATCAGTATAGTTTCCTGGGAAATGCATTCCATTATTTCATTGAAATTCAAATTTCATATTTAAAATATATATCCCTTCGACTTATATTTCTGTGTAGCATAAATCTGGATATCATTGGATACTGGTTAAATCCTTAAATATAATTTAAAAAGTTTCACTCAGCTCAGTGCATATTCGTTGCTTTCTTCCAAGTAATCTAATGCTCTTAGCTTAGTTTTTCCTTGGGCCTGGCCAGATTGGAGCAATATCGAGAATAACCAGCTGAAATTGCAAGGATAATCTGGATCTCGACTGAAGAAAGAAAACTCCGAATGACCCGTCCGTGTTTTCTTTGTATCGTCTATCTGGATGTTTTGTCTAAACTTGTATCACCTAACTGTCTGGATGTTTGTATTTTTGTCCCATTCTGTATGACCTGTCCGTATTTTCTTTGTATCGCCTATCAGGATGTTTGTCCCTTTCTTGTATCACGTAACTGTCTGGATGTTTTGTGTAAATATCCATGTATAGAATCCGTGTGGGTATTTTCCAGCGGTAATTATAGTTATATTGGTGGATATATATAATTTCGTATCTAGTTTACTCTGTGCGTTGTTTACATAAAGGATAGCCCGAAGTGAGTGGAAGATATATGTAGGATTGTGAGATCAAGCCATAAGACAAGAAGGAAGGAGGAGGAAATATTTAAGGGAGAAATGAAGGCGGTCTTTCGGCCGTGCATTGCCACCAACTTAGTAATAAGCAGTGAGACTTGGAGTTGTTAATCATATCAATCTACAGAACACGTACGGTACGTGAGTCTTTGATTGCCCTTCTTTTGGCCTAAAGTGTCTTTGTCGGTACACGTTAGCACTAGTTTTCTGAAAGCGGGGTGTGATGGCGGCGTGGAATGTTCCTATATCAAATTGCATTGTCTTCTGCTGCCTATTTATATATTGAATCCAGGTCTCTTTGTAGAAGATTAGCATCGAAATGTTCCATGGGTGCATATAAAAAATTTGTCTTGTCGGTTAGTAAATTTGGCTGCTGTGTGTAACTGATAGCATGTTCGGAGGTCGACCATAAAGAGCAGCTGTCTCATACATGTTCATTATG
Source organism: Octopus bimaculoides (assembly GCF_046866305.1). Taxonomy (NCBI): domain Eukaryota; kingdom Metazoa; phylum Mollusca; class Cephalopoda; order Octopoda; family Octopodidae; genus Octopus; species Octopus bimaculoides. The sequence continues at coordinate 18,584,897 of NC_142946.1, read as the reverse complement.
CTTAACATTTTCACTATTCGCTTATTGCTCAAATGGTTGGGAATGTATCTCTACGTTTAGGATACTAATCTTCGGGAGAAATATAGGGGCTAGTAGTTGAAGTGAAAAAAGGAGTTAATAGTGTGCAACAAAGCAACGTGCACATAAACATACGTATATGTATACATCTGTGTGTGTGCATGGGTGCCTGCATATGTAGAGGGTAGCAACTTCACGCGTGTATGCCTTGGTGTATGGTTTTACAAATCAATAATATATAGAGAAAATTTGAACGGTACTATTATTAACAACATTTTTCATATAACTTTGTTTCATGACTTCATGTGTTTAAAATAATAAAGTCAATTATAATGTAATCAGCAGTTCGTGGGACAGCATTGTTTCTTTGTGATTCCTATTCGTCAGTGATGACCACTCAAGTACTCTGTGATATGTCGAATTAAGCAAACAAAGCAAAAATGACGAAGCCAAAACTTTGATCAATGTACATATTATAAAACGCAAATATTTTGATAGTATAGTGTATATATAAAACCGAATTACCATCGTTCCTTGCAGTAAATTGTGGGTTCATAGAACGTCCATCTGAAATTGAGACTCGCCCCGAATGGCATAAGGCTAATCGATGTTATGCGAATGACAAATTGATTTGAAATTCGCCTCTGAGAATATTCCCGAGTAACATAATTTATGCAAATGAAAATGTTGACTTAACTCGAGATATAAAACAGAATACGACAATGAGAAAAGCGAAGGTCGAATCATGTGTTTCGTAATCCATCCATGAAATTCTCAGTGTGTTCCTGGTAGAGAGAATCATCTCCATAGACAATTACGCAACATTTCTACTCACAATGCCTATATTTGAAAAGTTATACATCATAATTCGTATGTCACCGGTCGCTGAAACCTAGGGTCCTTATAGAAAGCTCCAATTTTCTCTGAACGTCTGCATAAGTGAGCAAAAACTTTACTTGGTTTTGAAGCCATTAATAATTTATCAGTTAGGCTCAGTGGAATCCGTGTTCATTGTTCATTATATAGTAAAACATGTGTGCACGAATAGAGAAATTTGGGTTGGGAAAAGTGCATATATGTGATGTGTGCTTGCCTCTATGTGTATGTATGTATGTATGTATGTATGTATGTATGAATGCATGTATGTATGTATGTTATTTCTGTGTTCTGTCGACTTTTATTTTTTGTCTGAGGAGTTCATTTCATTGCTTTACATCATTTTTATTCCCTTCAGAATAATATCAATCCTTTCTTCGAAACATATGTTTGAAGTGTAAATGATTTGAACAACACCTGCTTTTGACTCAATTTCTTAATTTATCTATGTTATTCAAAAAAGATTTCACTCAACCCTGGAATTTCTACCTTCATGTGTAGGTTGTGATAACTTATGTGAATCTTTGCTATCTTGGTAACTATATATGTTTTCCGTGATATTATTATACATTGACAAATACACATATATTTGTATATGTATGTCTGCATGTATATGTATGTATATATATATATATATATATATATATATATATATATACATACACACACACACACACACACACACACACACACACACACACACACACACATATATATATATATATATATATGTATATATAAATATATTGTAAGAAGTTTAAAAAAGTAACAGATGATGAGTTAATATATATAAGGAAAATAATTTTATCATGAAGTACATTTTAGTACCGGTTTCTGTCTGTTAGGCTTTTTCAACTAAGAGTTAATTAAGAAAATCAATTAAGTTGGACAAAAAAAGTTGTTTTGTAGATATTTCCATAGTCTTTGAATAGGTAAATATTTCCATAATCTTCGGTTAGTATGTGTCTTTTTTGTGTGAATGGCTCGTAGGTGGGTAATAGTAAATCTGAAGGAATAGTTTGGGGACAGATAAATGATGGTTTAAGTAGGAGCAACCGAGGGAGCAGAAGAATATATTGCTCTTGCTATTCTGAGCAAGGTAATACATATATTAAATTTTCCGAAGCACATGTAAAGTTGTTTTTCAGTGTAAAATATTGACCCTGCGTGAAGGAGAATACTGATCCTTCAATTAGGTTGATACATGAGCCTCCACACAAGGTTTCTACAGAGCATAGGTCTTCCATATTCTTTTACTGTCAGTTTCCATGTTATTGTCGGTTGTAATTGCACCTGTGTCATAAGACTTTTCATTGACTTGGGTTGTCGTTTGCAAATTATGATGGTGTACGTTTGGAGGATTTCATCCATTCTATGGTGCCTTTTCAGTAAAAGATGTAATGCTGGATGGTGTCGATGAACTCATTGTTTATGTGGTTTTGCGTGAATATGAGTGGTAGGGCTTTTGGTTGTAAATACCTCTTCAGTTTGGCGATGTCTACATTCGTGGATGTTGAGTTGTAGGGCACATTGAAAGCCTATATCAATTACTGATGGGGAGTAGTTCCTACTGATCAGTGTATCCTTCAGCTCATGCAGCCGTGTGTCCCTTGTGCTTGTATCAGATGCTATAGTACAAATCCCTTTTGCCAGGGTGTAAAAAATACAATGCAATTTTAGGTCATAATACCCGGGCAACGCCAGAGTGCATTGTTATTATATACATACATATGTACATGCATGCATACACACACACACACACAGAGACATACACAACCATACACACACAGACAAACACAGACACACACACAGGCACACACACATACACACACACACACACCCACACACACCCACACACATATATATATATATATATATATATATTGACCCATGACAAAAAAATTCTGAGAGATAAATATTTATTAAAAAGGTCACAATACACGCATTAAATCGCTACTAATAGTTTCACATGTTGGGAAAGCTGAAACGTATTCTTCGGGTAGGCAAAAACCACATATCATAACGAACTAAAAATATATATATATATATGTGCACATATATATATATATGCATTATGGTGTGTGTGTGTGTGTGTGTGTGTGTGTGTGTGTTCGTATGTGTGTTCGTATGTGTATAATCTTGTAACCGCAAATATGCGTGTCTTGGAATGTTGCCTTCTCTAGAATTTCCTCTTATATAATCATTCTTTCTTCTATCTTTTATGGAGCATCAAACTAATATATTCCTTGTGCACGACCTTTCAGCTTTGGTTTATTTGTTTAATGTAATATCCGATTTTCATATATATATATATATATATATATATATATATATATATATATACATATATATATATATATATATATATATATATATATATATATATATATATATACATATATATACATGTATATATATATATATATATATATATATATATATATATATATATATATATATATATATATATATATACATATATATATATATATATATATATATATATATATATATATATATATATATATATATATATATATATATATATATACATATATACGTATATGTATGTCGTGGGATGGATGCATTTGTGTCTGTATCACTCTCCGTGTGAGTCATAACAAAAAAAAACACTAACTATGGAGCTGAAGGAATTTCCTTTGTTCGACATCAATAGTGTAATAATTAGTGCATATGAGAACTCGTTATAAATATTACATCATAAGTTTCACCGGTCCGAAATGCAGAGAATTGGACAATTCCTATCCGGACCATTAGCGAAAGAGCAATGGAGTATCACAGGAAGCACGTGTGTCCGTTTCGTGAAAAATCTGTTTGAATATCATAATTTGAATGAATTCTCATATTGCATCATGGTTTCTGATGTTACGAATGCTTAAAACTAATTAAAGTTAGAAATTTAATATAATATTAATTCAATTAATAATTTTAAAATACATTTGCAAACACCGAGCACCAAAAGAATAATTTTAAACAAGTGTAGGAGTGTTTACATATTTGATTTGCTGCCCATAATTAAAACAAAACCGGTGAAAATATAATCAATATGTTTTGTATTTAATTGTAAAGAAATGTTTCAAATATTTCCAATTTTCATAGTAGTGGTAGTTGTTTAATTTTCCTTCTTCATAATCGATTTCATCAACAGAAAAATAACCACAAATATTTTAACGAGCAATACTTAAGTCTAGGATAAACATCGTTCGTAATGTTATCACTTCAGGTGAACGCATGTCTAGAAAATAACAATATTAATTTATACATTCAGAAAATTCGACCATGTTAGGAGACATGTTTAACAAAGTGTCGATAACAGATTAAAATACATAGTTTTTTTTTCTTTTCGTATGCTAGCCATTTTTTATAGAAAAAATAACATGGTTTTGAAATTTTTGTCTGATAGGAAAATATATGGATGCACACCAATAAATAGCTCTATCATGGACGCAGTCAAATGACTGAAGCAAGTAAAAGAATAACATAATAATGAATACATATAAATATATTCATATTTGTATATATGTATATATCAGGAGGTGCTGATAATTACATGGGTTTGAGTAAAGAAAGTACATGATGCTCAGTAAATTCTGATTTTATTCAACATATTTCCCTATCAGATTCACAAAATTATTCCAGTGTTCCTTTAGTTTTATAAGCCTTGTACAAGAACTCAGTAGCTTGGACCTCCTGAAAGCCAGGAACTATTTTTAGCTCACCCACCCTGTGTGTGTGTGTGTGTGTGTGTGTGTGTGTGTGTGTGTGTGTTTGTGAGTTATGTATGTGTGTATGTATATATAGCTAGATATGTATGTATATACATACATTTGTATATATGCCTCCAAGAAATGACATTTTTAAACATGCTAAATGGAAGACACTGCTATGTTCTAATTGCAATTTGTTTTTTTCCATTTCAATTCTTCGAACGAGCGTATCAGTCAGTTTGCTTCCGGAAATACATACTCCGAATTATTCCATATGAGTATTTATTCCCAGCGCTTTTTCATATCTATTAGTTTTGCATGTTAATCGTATATATTAATCGGGTTATGCTTTCATCGGCATTATTACCAGAATATGACCGTTATGATTCAAATCTAAGTTTCTTGGTTTTATATGCGTATTCTGCGTACTACTTTTCATCAGTGGTTTGGTATTAGCATTACTTTCTTAACCAATCGCCTGTAAGTGTGGCGAGGACTATACATTTCGAAGTGATTTTCACTTATTTTTTTTTTTTATCTGTTCCATATTTTGTCCCAGATTCACAGCGCGTCCATGACTCCTCGTTACATTATTTATTTATTTTGTTGAAATAATAAGCATAGAAGAAGAATCGAGAGATGTCTGCCAATTTACATATTACATTGTAAATTCCATGTCTGTTCTCAGAGTAAGCAGGTTTGAGCTCTTTCGTAAATAAGGAGAAATTGGATTTTAATGGTATATAATCTTAATGTCAGATATTCATTCGTGTGTTTAATGATATGAACATTTTGATTATGTCTTCGTAAGTTGTATACATGCTTTGCATTTCTTCATATTCAAGACAGTGTGTATCATATGCGTGTATGTAATAAAGTGTAGCATTGAATACATATGCTTTATTTTAATACGGCATAAAGACACAGGTATTTCAGTCGACTTGTTTAGAATATCTGATGTTAAATAATCTTGTCCATTTTTTGTAGCCCATTATGAAGTTCCTATTTCGTTTGAAATTGTTATTATAATTGTACTGTACGGAAATTACATTCATAAGCCTCGTCTACATAAGTATCACAATAAATTCGCGTCTCGGCTTCCTTTTGTGCATTAAATATGAGTATTTAGTGCCAAAGAGCTCGTCCAAATCACGCTTTACTTTGAATAATATATTGATGGTTTACTCTTGGTGTACTTCGTTGCTATATTATACACCCTTTCGTATATTATAATCAAATGAATATCAATATACGATTGATAATTGTCAGCTCATTACAGCGTTTTAGTACGTATCTTTTTACTAGAAGAATGAACACATTACTCCATTACCAAAACCTATAATCGTGAGATGAACGTTATTTTACAAACAAAAAAAAGTATCCCAATGATATACCTGGGTTGTGGCTGAAATCTCCCGAGGCCAACTGTGTAATGGGACGATGACTTGAAAATTGGCCGTTGAGATTAAGATAGTATTTCTTGAAAGTGAGTAATATGATATTTAAGTTTAGCGAACCGGGTGAGATAGGAGTTCGCAAGACTTATTCTTAGATCGGCTGAAGTGGGTTATAGTTGAAAATTTATTATATCATAGTAGGTTTAGAGCATGGGTAGCAAGCAGAGGTCCTAATATAAGTTAAGGATAAGAAAGAAAGAAAATTTAAAGGAAAAGTAAGGGTGAAGAAAAATAAAAGCATTCTAGCTACTTAGGCATAGGGTCGGAGTTTAGAGTTCACTAGCTAAGGGTGTAAAATTAAAGGAGTGAGGCAGGGATACACAGAATCGTGCGGGATTCTGTGGATATTGGTTGAAATTTGAGGGAGGGTAGGACGGCAATCTAATAATAATATCTAACTTTTATGGAATTGTAGTGTTAGTAATAGTACGGTATCATTTGTCATTAGAGAGTTTAAAGCTGGAATTAGAGAAATACCAGATCGGATATCAAAAATACCCAACAGTGGGGAATAGTTTAATAATTAACAATATGGAGTGTTATACAGGTCGTGTTGGTATTATTTAATTCGATGGTATAATCACCTTTGTGATTATGTATAGTCGCAGGAGTGGCTGTGTGGAAAGTAGCTTGCTTACCAACAACATGGTTCCGGGTTCAGTCCCACTGCGTGGCACCTTCGGTAGGTGTGTTCTACTATAGCCTCGGGCCGACCAAAGCCGTGTTAGTGGATTTGGTAGACGGAAACTGAAAGAAGCCCGTCGTATATATGTATACATATATGTATGTGTGTGTATATGTTCATGTGTCTGTGTTTGTCCCCCCAACATCACTTGGGAACCGATGTTGGTGTGTTTACGTCCCTGTAACTTAGCGGTTCGGCAAAAGAGACCGATAGAATAAGTACTAGGCTTACAAAGAATAAGTCCTGGGGTCGATTTGCTCGACTAAAGGCGGTGCTCCAGCATGGCCGCAGTCAAATGACTGAAACATAAAAGAGAGTAAAGAGAGTATATGTGTAGAAAAAGCAACTCCACACAAGTCGTGGGTAAGAGGCTCCTTTTCTCTCCTCCAACCTCTGTCATATCTTCTTTCCCCCTCCCTCCCTCATTCATATCTCTCCCTTTCCCTCCCCTCTCTCCTTCCTTTGTCTCTCTCTCTATCTCTCCCTTTCTCCCTCTCTTTTATCCCTCTCTGTCCCCTTCCTATTTTTCTAATTTTCCCTTCTCTCCGCCTCGCTCTGTTCCTATCGTTCTTACATTTCTCATTTTCTCCCGTCTCCCTCTTTCATATCTTTCTCTCTCTCACTCTTCTCTCTCTCACTCTTCCCTCCCTCCTTCTGTCACTCTGTCATTTTATACCCCCCCTTTCTCTTGCCCTCATATCTCCCTTTGTCTTTCTCTCACGCTCCTTATCTTTCTCTTTAACCCCTCTGTCTCACTCATTTCCTCTCTCTCTTTCCTGCCCCCTCTGGGCTTAGACAACAACGCTGATACTCCAGTAGAAGCGCAAGGAACTAAAACTACTGTTGCAAGTTTGGACAATCCCTTCAGGCAATCCTCCAAACCGCATCATTTCTGCTGCACTGAAAAGGGAAGGGGAGAGTAATATGCTTTATGACGCAAGATGCAAAAACTCAAAGATTCACGTTCCCGGTCGTCGGAACTATAATGTATGTATTTATGAATGTATGTATGTATACATGCATGTATGTATACATGCATGTATGTATATATGTACGTACATGTATATATATATAAATCAATTTTTTTTTCAAATTTTTTTTTCTCCGTGTTTTTCTCCTTGTCTCCGTATTCTTTCTGTTGAAGAGCGTAGCTCGAAACGTCAAAGACTTTCCGTATTCCCGAGCGTCATGCTAATATATCCTTTTGTTATTTACACCACCTGTCCTCGTCTGTTGTTATTATTTGTATATTCTCCCATATATATATATATATATATATATATATATATATATATATATATATATATATATATATATATATATATATATATATATATATATATATATATATATGTATATATATATATATATATATATATATATATATATGTATATATATGTATATATATATATATATAAATATATATATATATATATATATATATATATATATATATATATATATATATATATATATATATATATTTATATATATATATATATATTTATATATATATATATATATATATATATATCTATATATATATATATATATATATATATATATATATATATATATATATATATATATATATATATATATATATATATATATATATATATATATATATATATATATATATATATATATATATATATATATATATATATATATATATATGTATATATATATACACATGTACGTACATATATACATATATACATATATATATATATATATATATATATATATATGTGCGTATGTATATATAAAATTAATTTACAAAGGTACCGTTAATTCTATTATTATCCGATCTCACTAATTTAAGAATGATAATAACAGAACCAACGATACAGGCGATAGCAGGCCAAAAATAGCATTTCAATAGCCGAAGGATTAAAATTAATCAAAGGACAAGCTAAGTATGTCTACCTGCTAGAAATAACAGTCAAAACTCGTTATTATATCGCCAGAAACAAGTCCACGTGAATCCAAATACTTAAATGTATGTAAGTAGGTTGTCTTAGACCAAATTTGCTTTCGTTTGATTTCTGTAGTTTTCACCAGTGTATTTTGGGGCGATTTAATAACGGGTTTTGACTATTATTTCATGCAGGTAGACATACTTAGTATGTCCTTTGATTAATTTTGATTTTATATATATATATATATATATATATATATATATAAACACATACGTTCATATATGCCTACATGTATATATACTGTTATACCTCAGTATGTCACTATTAACCTATCGCGTAACACCCAGAATATTCGAGAGATTGCTGTATATATGTTTGTACGTGAGCGCGTGTGTATGTGTGTGTCAGAATTTGAGAGAGTGAGAGAAAGCGAGTACGTGCGAAAGTCGGCATAATGCATACAATGTTTGAAAATTGAAAGTAGGGAAATAAGTTGCACCCTCTTTGTCTATGGAATAGAACTCAAATTCCACGCAAATATCGCATGTACACATCAGTTGATTGGTAACGTAAATAAGGATAACAGATTTTATTGGAGACTATATTGGAAAACTTGTGTTGTATTTAACTGAATTTTGTTGTCTTCCTTTTCCTCTATCGATCTTGCTGTATTCCTATGTATATGTGCAATTTAGATATTTTTTCAGAAAAGTAGCTATTGATAGACACTTACACACACGTATGCGATCAACAATACGTATGCACATTTACACATGCACCAATAAATACAAGCGCACACATATATGTGTGCCGGATGTTGTTTACGAGTCTGCTTGAAATGTATATGTATCCGCACATCGATGGAACAAGTATAGATATTAGCAAATGTTGCAAATTTAAATTGAAGCAGACAGTATTATGTTGTTTTATTTTATATTTACTTAAACCCAGCTTGAATTTTTAAAACCTGAGCAGATCAAGGGACAATGTCCAACAGTTCACTGCATTCCTCCAGTGGAGTGTGACATGAGATCACGACTAGAGACGTAATTTTAAATATTAACCTAAACAAGTAAAATGTTATGTTATCAGTGGTGTATGATTTAAATAATCTGTGAGTTAATGTTTATGCTTAAGCCAATATGTAACCAGTCTGCTTGCAGAGAAAGAATTTGAATGTCCGTTTTGAATTGAAAAAAAAAAGAGAAAAAGAAAATACAGCAAAATATGACATATTAGTCATGCATGGCTGCAACATGTGTAATCTTTTTATTTTGAACAAATAAATTTCCTAGTTTTGCAAAAGAGGAAATATTTTAATTTGTTTAAGCAAATGCGCACTTAACTCAAACACTTTTACTCCTTGTTTATATGTCCAAGTGTCAAAATAAATTCAAAAATAAATGTGTGCGTGTGTGTTTACGCGTGTTCTTCTGTACATGTTATGAACACACACGCGGGTATACGGAAACACACGTGCACAAATATGTGTATAAATGTGTATATATGTATATATATATATATATATATATATATATATATATATATATATATATATATATATATATATATAATATATATATATGAAAATATATATAATATATACACACGAATATATATATATATATATATATATATATATATATATATATATATATATATATATATATATATATATATATATATATATATATATATATATATATATGCATGCATGTCTGTATAAGTAAGTACACATACACACAAATGCTTGTGTGAAACAGTTAGTTTAATGCAGGTTCACATAATATATAAATTTACTGCATATCTCTCTTTCAAACGTTTGACCACAAAATATATTACTAAATTTTACTCGTCTCGTTTGCAGTATGCTTCAATGGAGAAGTATATTGGCCTTATCTTGACTGGTGACATCGACAAGTATGCTGGTCAGCATCGCAATGAACTCCACTATGGAAGTTATGAATTAGTTTCTGGCAATGTAGGGCGACAAAATTTGCTGGAATTTTGTGGTAAAAAAAAGCCATCAGCAAAACAAGAATCAAATAAATAACCATCCGGTCTGGAGAGCACACACCTTAGTTTCATTACTAATTGATGTGTCAGAGTGACTACTCAGTTATATTAATTAGAATGAGAGATGTCATGTATTCCGGAAAGCAAAACAGAATATTAGAGAAAATCGATGTTTCACGTGACACATACATATGCATAATGGCAAATCTGACCATCGTGATACTGCAAACAGAACGGAAGTGATAATATGAAAGGCCATTAATGGCAACGTGGTGAATGTGGATCTAACAGGGTGACAAGGTATCCAAGGTGAAAGCAATATCAGGCACTTAGCATTTGTATATGGGTGATGTGTCAGCACATGAAATCAACTTCACAAACCAGCAAATGAATGTCCTGAGACAATGTTATGACATCGGAGTTAAGAATTCCTGCGCATTGCAAATTTATGGAATACCATGACGTCTAATTTTGTTTGTGAACATCATTTGTTCCCCAACGATATCTATTTAGGGAGTCCCATATAGATCTAATATACATAACGTGTTTGAAAATAGATTTCGGCATGTAAGTGTGGTCCGTGTACTTGAATATATGTGTGATCAAGAAATACATTTTATATAATTATTTGAAAAATGTCTCAGTGAATCACCGGATTTTAATGAAACACGGTATCATAACTTGGAAATAAACAAAATCATTTCCTTTAATTTTGGAGCACTACAATAGCACGCAGTTAGCTTTTGTGGTTGGAAAGATGATGAATATTCCAAACATATATTAGATTCATGAGTAAGTTGGTGTGTATTCGCGTTGTATGTTGCTTCATACTAATTAATTTTATGAGCGAGGTACTATTTCTTTATTTTTAGAGGGACTCCTTTTAGGAAGCTTGTGTTTCCGATTTATCTGATACATCTCTTATTTTAGTGAACTAAACATTTGTTGAGTAGGGCTACATATTATAAAAATTAGAGTTTTTTTTTTAATTGAACTGATGCAAAGTTCCAAATTAATAGTAAACATTTTATTACTAGTGGCATATTCAATCCTCTCCAAAAAGACGGTTCTTCTCGTGGCTGCATTTAAATGTTGTAGAGATGTTGTTGTAAAAAAGCTGCAGAATTCATAAGTCATGGTAACACTAAACATCGTATGCACATTATACCAACATAGGCCATTTATTCATGAGTTTCTACAGCTAAAAATACAGAATCTGCAATGTAGTGTGATTTATTTTCTTGCGGTACGATCGTTTGCGAATTCATAACGAACGCTGCCTATATTCACGAATAACAGAATAAGAAAGATTTATGCTCGTGTCGTTCTATAATACCTGTATCATGAAATAATGTTAGCCTTTATGTGCTTCTCTCATATACTATGGAATATGAGAGTTCATAACGTACTTATTAAGATTCAGAATTTATTGCATTTTTAAACACACTGTAAATAAGCTATTCGAGCAGAAATTATATATCCCTGGTGACATTTGTTACCCATCCGAACATGTATTTGCAAAGAACACTGATTAAGTATATAACATTCAATCATATTTTTGTCCACTCACAGACGCCATTAAATACCTATAATACATATGTCATTAGATTTCACATGTGTGAGATACGAAACAATTTGTATGAAATAATTCCCTTGCTCTGCTAAAAAACTCTGTGAAGATATGTCAGCGACTTACGAACTTCATACAAGCGTTTCATTAATGCTAAATGTGGAAGCTCTGTTGTAAAAATGGAGGGATTATTTTCTCTATTGGTTCAGCTACTTTGAAATAAATAATTAGAAACATTTCCTTGTTTTGCTTTTATTAGATTTTCTGTTTAAACAAAAAAAATCCGTTGACGAAACAGGTAGCTAATTACAAAGACATAGATGCCTATGTAAATAGTCATTAGGTCTGTAAGTACACATTATATTACAGAATGTTCACGCATAATTGTTGCCAGCGTGCTTAATTTATTTTTATTTTTGTTGACTTACCCCTTTAAAATACATTAGTGGTACACCAAGATATTACGTACACTTAATGTAGATTAAAACAAATTGGAGTTAAGAGAATAGCCATTGTCTTTCTGATGCATTTTGCGAGCATGAAAATCAGTTTGAACAATGGAAGATTTGGAAGGTCAGTTAACTAGAATTATATGCAATTTCCTATAAGATTTGAAGAAATATGTCTAATGATGTAATGTCTGTAGCCATATGAAGTAGCTCATTTATCATTCAGTTTCTAGACTGAAATATTATAAAATCAAATCCATATCATACGATATATATACAGGTGGTGTATATTAAGAAAGACACAACAATTGAGTTGTATTTATGAAGTTACATTAAGATAAATACTGGTTAAACTCCGATTTGTGAGAGAAAGTATTAGATAGAAAAACTGCATAAGACTACTGAATGTAATCCGTCTTCATATGTATGTATGTATGTATGTAATTATTCAGTTTTATTTCACAATTTCTTGCGGAGAGAGAATGAACCGGTTTCTAACATAGATCCTACGTTACTTCATTGGAATTTCAACAACATCAACAAGATATGCATGCATGTATGTATGCATGTATTTATTTATGTATGTATGTATGTATGTATACATGCATGTATGTATGTATACACACCCAAGTACCCTAATCTTATCTATCAAATACTTCAGTTCACTGAAGTGATGGAAGTAAAGTGGGATACTATGACCTCTTGGCTGAAACAGCTGTAAGAAAAAGTTCTACTTTCTACGTTTTACATTATATATTTTAATAATTACTGGTATTTTTATACATATAAAGCATAATATGTTATACATGTATGTATATTGTTATAATTGTTGTTTTTTTTTAATAAATAAATTGGCATCATATAATGTCTAAAAGTTGATTAATACGACCTCTTGATACGCTCCATTATCTTATTGCCGTATAAATTAAGAGTAAAACAACTTTTTACCCTCACTCATTTATTATATTCAGTAGTGTAATTGCCATACAACGAAAAACACTTGTGTTTTAATAATTAGGTTTTCTACCAGCGGTATACTCGCTAGATCTCATTTCATAGTTGGTTGGATTCGCAACCTCTCTTGATATTCTGTCTGTCTTTCTATCTATCTATCTATCTATCTATCTATCTATCTATCTATCTATCTATATATATATATATATATATATATATATATATATATATATATATATATATATATATATATATATATATATATACATATATATACATATATAAAAAGGAGTATTTCATTTCATATGGGTACAACTTACTGCGTTTATGCTTGTGGAAATGTTTCAGTTTGAAAACAATAAATTGTGGAGGATCACGAAAGGTCATGAGATTAGCAGCATATCGAAAACTCTTTGTACTGTGCCGTATATTATCTATCTCATTTTGTCCTTTCACTCTCATTCCAACTCTCTCTGACTCTCTCACTCACGCACACACATACACACACACACACACACACACACACACACATACGCACACACACATACATACACCCACACACATACACACACACACACACACACACACACACACACACATATATATATATATATATATATATATATATATATATATATATATATATATATATATATACTTAACAATATACATCTATAAGTATTGTATATATGTATGTGTATCGCCACAGCGCATGAGCTGCAAATAGATAAAATGAAAATAAAATTTATATGTATATACATAGACGAATATATATACGTATATTTATATATGATATATATAGATATATATGTATATATGTATAATGATATATGCGTATATATATAGATTCATATATATATATAGATTCATATAATTTTTATTACATACTTGCCTTGTAAACCCGAATTTCTTTCATGCATTAAAGATATCTGCCAAAGAAACTGATCATCTACGGTTTGCGTGCACTTGTCATGAATTAATACCATGTGATTGTCTCCATCGTCTCGTAAGGATCTTTGATGTTGGATGCATTTAGAATTTTCCAAGCACACATACAGAAAGAAAATTTCAGGTATATCAATTTTTTTTTTTTTTGTTTACTGGTAAATATACAATGACATAAAAGTTGCTAATATCTTTTTTATGTAGTTTCTTTTTTCATATTTGAAAATTTTCATAATGCCATATATTATTGTTACAGTCTATTCGATATATGTACATACGGCAAACATACGTAAGAGCATATAAAATTACATATTTGCACGAAACTTTACATAATGCAGCAGATATAGAAATCAATGTATGTAGACAACGAATGTCTATATTCATTGATTATGTTGCTGATTTTGCCCCTCCGTATGTGGCCATGTTGAATCTGTATCGTAAGAGACTTCGGTCACTTTGGCTGATCGTAGCTTCTCTTTGCTGTTTAGTGCATCGTTTCTATAGCATATGCGATGCAAGTAAATTATTGCCGCAAATGTATATAACCAGACATGGTTACCGTTAGAATTTAGAGTCAAATGCACTCTTGGTCAAATACGACTACTAGATTCATATACTTGCACTATCGAATTACTGAATTTAAACAAAATTTAAACGGAACCTGAAATATGTGCATCACGTAAATCACACGTACATATGCATATACATGCATATATTATTTAATACTCACGTGTTTCCTTACAAATGCAATACTACAGAATGGACTGCAAATATGAATTAAAGGATATGACCCAAATATATTAAATGTAATAATATAAGTACGACTATATACAAAACATTCAATGTATTTACCCATTCATTATTTTCCCTATAAGGTGTGTTGTTGCTCCTTTATATATACACGTTTGTGTCAACAAATATATGTATATTCATATATCACGTGATTTATATATCACGTGATTTATATTTCACGTGATGCACATATATCAGGTTCCATTTAAATTCAGTCATTCGATAGTGCATCTTTATAAATCTGGTAGTGGTATTTGACAAAAAATACATTTGACTCTAAATTCTAAATTCTATAGCCATGTAGATCTGGTTATATACGTTTACTTGCATCTCATGTATATCAATGTATATCAATGTATATCAATCTATCTATCTATCTATCTATCTATCTATCTATCTATCTATCTATCTATCTATCTATCTATCTATCTATCTATCAATCTATATATATATATATATATATATATATATATATATATATAGATAGATAGATATATATATATATATATATATATATATATATATATATATTGATATGTATATATATTTGTTTATGCATATATATATATATATATATATATATATATATATATATATATATATATATATATATATATATATATATATATAATTTGATGCTCATGTAATTCCTTACAGATACAGTAATAAAATATGCACAGGAGATATAAAATAAAGTATATGGCCTAATATATTATAAGCAATAAGTACCAATATATATTTGATTGATATTTCCAATTCCTTCATGTATAAAATGACTTTAATACTATTTCAATACCCGCTGATTATATATGCGTGATGAAGTTAATTCATGTTATTGTGTGGACTTCAGTGCCTACCTGCACAGCCTGCCACGACTCTCGGCAAGAGAGGCGGAGTGCTGCGAAGGTGCCATCACGGCGGCGGAAGTGAGGGACGCGATGGCGGGATGCTCGAGTGACAAATCTCCG
Source organism: Octopus bimaculoides (assembly GCF_046866305.1). Classification (NCBI taxonomy): domain Eukaryota; kingdom Metazoa; phylum Mollusca; class Cephalopoda; order Octopoda; family Octopodidae; genus Octopus; species Octopus bimaculoides. The sequence continues at coordinate 18,568,513 of NC_142946.1, read as the reverse complement.
GGTTTGGATGGTCTGCCCTACGAGCTTTACAACTGTAAGCCAGACTTGTTTGGAGACGTCTTGGTGGCGGTGTACTGCAACTGGCAGCAAAACGGGAGCATTCCCGGTTTTGTGAGTCGAGGAGCCGTAACGCTGCTGAAGAAAGATCCAAACAAGGGGGACGTTATACATAACTTTAGGCCCATCACTCTGCTCAATGCAGACTTGAAAATTTTGGCCAAGGTGTTAGCCAAGCGGTTGGCGCTTGTCATCGAGAAACTGATCGGCAAGGCGCAAACGTGCGCGGTGCCGGGCAGGAGCATCCATGACAACCTCCATCTGATGCGCTACATCATAGAGAGGGTAGTTAAGGAACCTGGCATGGGTGGGGCCCTGATCAATTTAGATCAATCGAAAGCTTTCGATAGGGTAGACCATCAATACTTGGAGGCTGTCCTCATAGCAGCCGGCTTCGGTCCCATTTTCCGCGGCTGGATGGCTGCCTTGTACAGAGGCATCCGTTCGGTAGTTCGCGTCAATGGGCATCTATCAAGACCCTTCGACATTGCACGTTCGGTCCGTCAGGGATGCCCCCTCTCGTCGCTTCTGTACGTGTTGACTCTCGAGCCACTACTGCGGAAGCTGGCGACGCTGAGGGGCATCCCGCGAGAGTTGGGATGCGGGACAAGCGTGTCGGCATACGCGGACGACGTCACCGTCATAGTGTCTAGCCAAAAGCACATCGAGCTTGTCGGCGAGACACTGAGGGACTACGAAGCGGTAACGGGAGCGAAAATCAACCGGGATAAGTCAGTGGGCTTGCGGCTCGGCACCTGGAGAAGCAACCCCATGCCGTCAAGTAGCGCCTCCGTCGTGGGACGTTGGACTGACGGTCCGGTTGAGATGCTCGGGGTCTGGTTTGGTCCAGACCTCCAAACGGAGAAGAACTGGGACGAGATAACGAGAAGGGTGGCCACTCTAGCCCGGCAATGGGCCGAGAGGAAGCTTTCCCTGAAAGGTCGGGCGGAGGTGGCGAACACGTACATCGCGTCCGTCATCTACTACCGCCTGACCGTCGTTCCTTGTCCCGACCCTACCATCACCAAACTGGAGCGCATCCTATTCCGCTTCTTGTGGAAAGGAAGCGTTCCGATGGTTAGGCGATCCGTTTGCTGCCAACACCCGTTAAAAGGAGGACTGGGCATGCCGTGGTTGATGATGCGCAGACACGCGCTGAGACTGCGACATCTCCGGCTCTACGTAGACAGCGGTGAACAGGTGTGGTCACCGTTTGTGCGGCGCGCTTTCCCGCAGCTCGTCTCCATGACCGAACTGCAGTCATGGATCAAGAAGAGGCCGAGGAAGGGCGAATGGCACCGCGAGTGTCGCGCTGCTCTTCGGCAACTCCAACAACCCGGGTCAACCTTGAGCGACTGCATCACAACTAACGCATTCTATAGTGGATTAGTGGAGGGAAGGTACGACGACGATCTCGGGGCGAACCTGGGCGTCGACGAGGAATACCTGACCCGCCTGTTTAAGACGACCTTCGGGCCGGGACCTATGGACAACTTCCAGAGATCCCTGGCCTGGCAGTGCTATCGAGAAGCACTACCCGTTCGGGATAAGCTCTACAGGCATGGCTCGAGAAACACGGGGCCGACCTGTCCGAGATGCCGGCAGAGCGACGAAACCGTTCTGCACGCACTCGTACAGTGTCCCACCATTTCCGAGCTGTGGGCTTACGTCGAACAACTGCTATCGCGTGTGGGACGAGTCGGTCTATCAGCCGAGTCTATCGTGAATATTGTCGCGCCTCCTTCCTTTAAACGGGAAGGAAGAGCTATTTTCATCGTACTTGTGGCTATGGCGAAAGAATGTGTATGGTGGACGCGTCTGAAAGGTCTAGAGACAAAGACTTTCCTCTCTGGGCAATCTCTCATCAACTTCTTCAAGTATCACCTGAAGAGGAAGTTGAGAGTAGAAAGGGAAATCTTATCTAGTGAATGCTTCAAAAAAAGATGGGTGAATGTAGCAAGGATGGCACGTGTGAACGACGGAGCCATCTTGAGCATAACCCTATGAACAAGAAAAAAAAATAAAACAAAAAGGCAAAAGAGAGTCACTTACTGTTATAGTTTCTTCAATGAGAATATTGACCAAGGTTACCGTGGTCTTTTCCGTGGGCTTTTCCTTCCACGGCTAAACCTAAACTGTCCTCCCCTCTTTTTACACGAGAACATTACTGTGTGATACACGATCCCTATTGATCGGCCTTTCCTTTTCTTTTTTTTCGATCCCTTTTGATCGAACTGCCCCTTTTTCCCTTCCTACGATCCCGTTTGATCGACACCACCAATTTTTTTTTTTTCCTTCCTTCCCCCTCCCAAAAAGAAAAGCTCTACATTGTATTTGTCCCATCTTCGTTGAGCCCTGTGTGGCTAATAAAAGACATGTATCTATCAATCTATATATATATATATATATATATATATATATAGAGAGAGAGAGAGAGAGAGATAGATAGATAGATAGATAGATATATAGATATATATATATATATATTGATATGTATACATATTTGTTTATGCATATATATATATATATATATATATATATATATATATATATATATATATATATATAATTTGATGCTCATGTAATTCCTTACAGATACAGTAATAAAATATGCACAGGAGATATAAAATAAAGTATATGGCCTAATATATTATGAGCAATAAGTACCAATATATATTTGATTGATATTTCCAATTCCTTCATGTATAAAATGACTTTAATACTATTTCAATACCCGCTGATTATATATGCGTGATGAAGTTAATTCATGTTATTGTGTTTATCGCCTCTAAAAGGTATTTAGAATTACGTGCTTACAAACTGTTTTATGCTGATGCATACAAAGCTCATAGAGTAAAATATAAAATTATATTGCACTCACATATATTTAATGTTTATTAAAATGTAATTTTTTCTATGCATATCCTTACTGCATGTTTCGTCGGTAACATATTAATACCTAGTTACAAATGTATAGATTTCACCATAAAGAATATATGCCTATATAGTTTATATACTTTAGTACAAAGATCATACATTCGCATATATTTTCCGTTAGTCAGTACCTTCATTTTTTTATTTATTTTGTAACACGAACATACAAAGGAGCATTTCCTTTGAATAAAGTATTCATTTCATCGTTGTAATACTATGACCCGAGGAAACTGAACTTTGATGTAAGTGAACATAACTTAGTTGGGCACTGCTACCGCGGGAATTTCTCTTCGAACATTTCTGTACACATAACTTCCAAATGATATGAAGGTTTCAAAATGGCGCTTATATTAACTCATTATTTGATATAACTCTTAATTAAGGCTCTTCAACGGATCAGAAGTTGATGATGAGAAAAAATGGTTAATGGATTTCTTGGCTAATGTTGGTTAGATGAAAAACAAAAGCGGGTAGCTATGTTTATTTTTTTGTTTATTAACGCAGAATGAAACTACTTTTTATTAAATATATCACGTGTTGTACAAAATAAAGATCATTTCATCATTTTTCTTATCGCTATATATCTATGCGTGTGCGTAATTATGTTTCTCATTGTTTATGTAGCTGAGCATCGTGTGTCGTATGTGTATGCCAAGAGTTTTTGAGTGGACACACACGCACACACACCCACGCACACACATATATATGTAAAGACTATTTATACGTATTTCGACCTCCTTTATCGTACGAAGTAACGCACAGAACTCGATATAAATGCACACGTTATTAACTATTGAGAACATACAACGAAAGAAAACTTTGAATGTATTTACCCATTCATTATTTTCCCTATAAGGTGTTTTGTTGCTCCTTTATATATACACGTTTGTGTCAACAAATATATGTATATTCATATATCACGTGATTTATATATCACGTGATTTATATTTCACGTGATGCACATATATCAGGTTCCATTTAAATTCAGTCATTCGATAGTGCATCTTTATAAATCTGGTAGTGGTATTTGACAAAAAATACATTTGACTCTAAATTCTAAATTCTATAGCCATGTAGATCTGGTTATATACGTTTACGTCAATGATTTACTTGCATCTCATGTATATCAATGTATATCTATCTATCTATCTATCTATCTATCTATCTATCTATCTATCTATCTATCTATCTATCTATCTAAAATATAGAAGGAAAATAAATATGTAAATGAAAAACAATGAGACACTATTTTATCTAGATTGCAATTACGTTTTACGTTTGGCTCCGTTGATGCAAGCACATTTTAGTATGCCTTTAATGACATACCTATTGTTGTATTGCACTGTAATGGCTAAAACCTCGTATTCCTTAAATTTCTTTGCTTGCATGTCACTCCCTAGGGAATCCAACGCTTTTACTATATTTTTTCTTCACATTTCAAATGTTTAAGCGGAAGCGAACATGAATAGTTTCCCTGTTATTTCTTCCATGTTCTTCTCAATTGGACATTATGTAAGTGACAGTTGGTGAAGTGATTGAGTCATGGTTGCATCAACATTGGCTAGGACACATTTGTGTGTGACTGAATTGCAGGAACATGATATAATATGCGTGTGTTAATGACAATATTATGCGCTCTCTAAGGCAGCAAGCTGGCAGAAACGTTAGCGTGCAGGGTGAAATCATTAGCGGTATTTCATCTGCCGTTACGTTCTGAGTTCAAATTCCGCCGAGGTCAACTTTGCCTTTCATCCTTTCGGAGTCGATAAATTAAGTACCAGTTGCGCACTGGGGTCGATGTAATCGATTTAATCCCTTTCTCGGTCTTTGTTTATCCCCTCTATGTTTAGCCACTTGTGGGCAATAAAGAAATAAGAAAAGTTAGCACGCAGGGCGAAATGCTTAGGAGTATTTCGTCTGCAGTTACGTTCTGAGTTCAAATTCCGCCCAGGTCGACACTGCCTTTCATCCTTTCTAAGTCGATAAATTAAGTACCAGTTACGTAGTGGGGTCGATCTAATCGACATGGGCCCCTCCCCAAAACTTTTGGGTTTTGTGCCTAGAGTAGAACAGAATAGTATGCGCTCTATGTTTCAGAGCTCCAAGACAATTCATGACCACGGGCCAAATATACTAATCAATAACACATGCAACTGCAGGTATACTAAGTATAAACATACAATAATAACTACTGATATATAGATCTATATGGATATGATTTTGTCATGTGACTTTTTCGGGCTTCAACGTTGGCAGATTTGGGTGTAAAATATAATTATTACATACACATATATATACGCGATTATATATACGTGACTGTTTGCATGCTTGCAAGTTCTTATGCATGTCCGTATGTTATATTATAACGTAATATTAATTCAGATCACCCTCAGAAATGTAACGCCGATGTGCATTAGAAATGTTACCTCTGTGTGTGTGTGTGTGTGTGTGTGTGTGTGTGTGTGTGTGTGTGTGTGTGTGTGTGTTCTGTGTGTGTGTGTGTTTGTGTGTGTATGTGTATTCGTGTGTGTAAATCTGTGTGTGTGTGTGAATATATACAAAGAAACACGCAGTATTTCAATGAAAATGTTTCATATAAAAGCACAACACAATAATTGCCTCATAAATCAGGTAGACAATACTTATACCTCAGAAAAAAACTTGACGTCTGCATCTAATGCAATGTTGATTGTTTTTTATTGTATTTATTTCTATAAAACTCCGTTCACATATTTAAAAAAAACATTCATTGTATTCATGGGTGATGGAAATTTTAAAATTGTCAAACTGCAAAATAATATAATGATTGGGATGCTTTATCATTTCGATAGTATGATGAAAGAATATCATAAAATTATAACATGAACCGAATGTAAAATGCGAGAAATACAACGAGAAGTAGAACGCCTGAAATGTAAACAATTGTCTCTTTGATTTATGCAATAAAGTGCATGAAATCACATCAAAGTTAATTGGAACTGCAAATATAAGATTATATCAAAGAAGAAGTGACAACAATGAATACCTAAAATATTTTTAGCTTGTCTTGGTTGTGCTTCAAGAGAGAGACTGATCGCCTAAAATCGATTTATAAAATTAATAAAACCAATTTACAATTGTTATAAGAAAATGGATCAATTAACCTTCCCGAAACATATGCTCATAAAGATTCTCATGCATACATACTGGGATGTTTGCTTGCTCTTCCTTGGATTACGTATTTTTGCTAACTGTATAGAGTGGATAAACGTGAAACAGAGTGGTTTGCACAAGAACACATTGTGTTGCCCTGTCCCGGAATTGAAACCAGTCTTACAATAAGTAAAATACCATAACCACTAATCCATGCGAATCCGCATTACTCGGTATAATATTTATGATATACGCAATGATGTATAATGATATTACACGTATGACATTTATTGCTAATTACACCTGCAAATTTATAATAAAATCTAGAAATGAAATGATAAAATAATATAGAGATTAAAGATTGACAAAATTATCATTTCCATAATAGTAATTTGATGAGAGCCATCGTTTAAATAAAATAAATTGATGCTACAAATTTATTTAACCTATCAAAAATTAAAATTCATTATTAGAGAATATCATCGGTCATTAGCATACAGCAACGTGTAATAGACATAGAAGAAAGCAGGAAGAATGGAATTTCAGTTATAATTTCCAGCGTAAGAAACAATATATCTGGTACAGATCTTTATATTTCAGGATAAACATATCTATTAAGAAAGTATGTTAAAGAACCATCAACTATAAGATATATAGATGTATCTCTGATACTTACCTAAATATATGTTTCATTCAAGATTTAAAAAAGATATTGACTCAAGTTATTATGCATATATATACCGTTAAGATAAAATTACGGTAGGTATGTACGATGACTTCTGAAGACGTTGACTTACTACCTTAAATTCTGATTTGAACATTGACTCAAGCAGAAAGTTGTGTTGAACTTGCCTAGCAATAATAGCTAAAAGTAATTTATCATTGAGCAATTTACGTGTAATATAGACAGACATAATGTATCAGTTGACATCATTGTATTTATATATTCAAACATTATTGATGAATCGTTACCAGAAAAAAAATTAGAGTAGATTATATTTTAAGAAATAATCGAGTAAGAAGTTACTCTATTATATAATAGCAATTGTACAAACTTATCAATTTTGTTCAAATCGTACAAACTCCGCAATCTAGACTAATATAAGTTATTTGTTTGTAGACTCTTGCTTTCTGAAGCACACACACAATGTAGCAAACTTTTCTCTAGCACACCACACAGATTAAACTTATAGAGGAATACGTGGGTTCATGCTTATATTGGCGTAACAATTTCCTACTTTTCACAGCAAGGAACGTTTATTTTAGTTAAAACAGAATCGAAAACATCGCTGTTTAGCATTAGAAAGATCGGTATAACCTATGCATGTGGTATAATTTAGTAAGTAGAACATATAACAGAACGTAGAGGATATCCTTTGAAACAATAAACTATTTTTTTCTCAATTGGAGACGAATGGGTTTGGAAAATAATGGAAACATTATAATTAGAACCATTTCTCAATATCCTTCCCTACCAAACGTACAAAAAACACCCCAAAAAACATGTCAACAACTATCAAAAGCGGATAAAGTTAGAATTCAGATATATACATGCATTCATACATAAAAATATAGACGGTGCCCCTTTAGAAACGCACCACTTCAAGAAAATGAAAGGGAATTAATAACGAGTTATGAAAATGGAAAATATTTACAAAATAAATGGTGTATGCCAAAAATTAGAAATATTAATTCATTTTTAAATATTTTATACTAAAAAATAAAAGAAACAGAAAACGGGCACTCGCGATTATAAACAAACAGGTCGGACAGTACAAGGGGCGGTACTTTGCTTTTACCAATCAGGTATTATTAATGATACGAGGGGTCAAATAGCCACTGAGTTATATGTTATATAATATATTTTATTTTCTCTGTAAACTGAAAACAAAACTAAAAATTACAAAACTTGCATACGTCTTAAACATATTTAATCTATTGTTTTGTAATCATTTTTGTCGTGTATTCCATCATAATAATATCCATATGGAAACACACTACTAAGAGGGAAAACATGATTATGTATTTTTAAAAAGATTGTATATATATAAAACGGACAATAAGAATCCAAAGAATGCATCTTTTATAAATGAATTCTCGTAGAATATTTACATTTCAGCGTCTCAGAAATGCGGCAAAAATATACTGAGTGATTCCTAGACGATTAAAAACAACGAATAAACTGGCAGAATTATCGTTCTATCTATTCAATGATATTTAATATGAAATATATGGACTCATAAAAAATAATTATGGTTTGTAAACTACAAATTATGATGGATGTATGAATATGAAGTAGCAAGCGTAAATAAGTGACCTGCAGGCATATATGATTTTCTGAAGTCTGAGTTCATTTAATGATATATATATATATATATATATATATATATATATATATATATATATATATATATATATATATATATTCAATATCTTAATGCAAGTAGGTTTCCATGTATCCTTATCTTGAAGGATGTGAATCAAGGCTTCACAATCCTTTCATCAGCTTGTCTTAAGCATTGCATTATGGTGGCATTCTCTTCATTACATTCCGTTGCACACGGAATATATTCCTTGATTTCATTTATGATTTTATGATCCGCCTACCTACATTTGCATATGTTGCATAAATATGTGTTGTTCACAACATCTATTATCATAATTCTCTTGCTGATCATGATGCATCATTCTCACATATACAATACTTCTCTTCTGCTCGTTGCTGGTAATTGCAATGTTTTCCGTTGTCATTATTGTGTTTATTTTTTGTTCCTTCTCATTATCTTTTATGTATACACTATTCTGATTGTGAGTCAGTAATTGAGATCTGATTGCTAGGATTTGTTTGCACATTCTGCATATCATGGCTAACTTCAAATCCATTTCTACACGTATTCGTGTTTTGAGGCAGTCATTGAGACATTCCATTATTGTTAATCTCCTGTACTCGCCATATCTCAGCATAGCATATATTCTATGCGATTGGCAATAGCAACAACGTAATAATACATTATCTCGCCAAATGTGGGACATACAACAGATCCATAGCATTTATGAATGTTTTCTGTTATAATACACAAACAATCCGTATTAATTAGGTATAGCAAATCCTGTACAGCATATCAGATATTGCGACAATGATTTTTGTGACTACTACATACATTACTACTATTACAACGTAGTTACCAGAAAGACAGCAGTAGCTGCTGGTACCGCTACTACTATTACTGCTATTACTACTCCTATTAATAATAATAATAATAATAATAATAATAATAATAATAATAATAATAATAATAATAATAATAATTATTATTATTATTATTATTATTATTATTATTATAATTAACGGAACTCAAAGCGAAAGAACAGTCGAAGGATAATCATTAATACTATGCAATAGTTCATTTATGTGCTACACACGCACACCACTATGCAACATGCCACCAAAAGCATACCCAGATACACACATACTGTAAATACGCAAGAAAAGGAGCAAAAGCCTCAATAGGTGCCATAGATGTCCGATACCCAACAGAAGAACAAGAACTGCGCTGCAAAGACAATAATGAACTTGAAAGACTATTACGTACTGTGCAAGCATTCAGTGATGATATCGGAATGACATTGTGTCCTCATAAATGTGCCAATGCCAATTTCCAGGAGAAGAAATTGAAGGCATACCATTCAGTAGCGTTAGATGTTGACACATTTATTAAATAACTCGTTCAGGAACAAACTTACAAATACCTTGGAATAAATAAGGGCTCTGGCATTCAGTATGCAAGCACGAAAGCGAAGATCAGGAAGGAATATTACAGGAGAGTTTGAGCAGTCCTAGGATTCGACTTAAATGCACGTAACAATGTGTTAGATACAAATGAATTAGCAGTGCCGGTTGTTATTTACAGTTTCAATGTGTTGAACTGCATTATGGGCGAAAAAAGGAAGATTGCCAGGAAAATTCGTAACCTGCTGATTTGCAATAATATTCGCCATTCATACGCAGACGTAGATCGCCTTTACCATCCCAGAGCCGAAGGTGATCCAAGATTAATCCAATTGGAAATCTCTTAAAAAACTTCTACAATTGGACTCGCAAAATATCTTGATACATCTATCGACTGGATGCTAAAACACGTTGACATCTATGGGAGAAAGTTCATTCTATTATGAGGGCAGCAAAATAATTGCTAGTTTGTTTATGCATAATAGTGAGCTTAGACAACATTATGTAATTGCAAAGAAAGTGAAATAATTGCGAAGCAATATGTGTTTGAACAAATTGCTGAGAAGTGGGGACAAAAAACTCTGCATGGCAAATATGCGGCCCGTAGCAAACAAGCTGATGTAGAACTGAAGCACACCCATCAGTGGCCATGGAGCGCAGAGCTAAAGGTGGAAACTGAAGGCTTTATCTTGACTGCTTAAGTTCAGAGCTTATTGAGCCGGAATTATGTCATAAAAAATTGTGTAGACCCAAAGTGCCGATACTTCAACGATGAGATTCAAGCAGTGGACCACTTAATCTCTTGGTGTAAGATTGTAGTAGCTGTAGAGTATAAATCAAGAAGTGACTGATTTGACCAATATCTTCATTGCTAACAGATGGTACAAGCCCCAACCTGAGGCTGTAACTGAGGGAGAAAATGTTACGATTCTTTGAGACTTTCCATTATGAACACACCGGACCATCAAAGCAAATATACCATATATTGTTGTGAAAGACCGAAACAATACAGTCAGTTTATTGACTGATATGAGCATACACATTGACCTTAATATTTCGGCAGAAGAATTTGATAAGCTCAGAAAATATAATGATTTGTTAATCGAAATCGAAAATACATGGGATCTCAACACGGTTAGAATACCAATGATTGTAAGAACCCTTGAAATGACCAAACGGGGAAATCAAACTTATTTAAGTGTTATCTCTCCTTTACCATCTATAAAGAAGTGATAAACTGGGGTTTGAAAATAATATCAATAACAATGATAATTGGCGTATTGGGCGTAGTAAACAAATCATATAAAAAAAGGTAAATGCTATATTTGAATGTTCATCATTATACCCTGTCCAAACATAGCCCTGCTAGGAACAGGCCATATCCTACGCAAGGCACTATCAATCCAATAATGCAACCTAAAGAAAACAACCCACGAAATACAAGACACAGTCTACATAGCATTCACCAGCAAGCTAGAAAACCAAAGAATTACTCATTCAACACTTACCACAAGCAGTAAAACATCAAATGACTGTACCGCACCACAAGAAAAAAAAAGGCTAACACAATGCAGTACTAGGAAGAGTTCGCATACTGCCCTCAGCAGAAAAGAACACACAATGCTGTACACACCCCAGTAATCGGAGATGTAGCAGCTGATGCAGTAGAAATTTGCCTCAAGATGGATAGAGGAAATAGTCACAAACTCCAGTTTATTACAGCTGCTGAAAACAGTGTTATTGGGGATATATGATACTCAGGAACGTGTAACCCGATGTTAGGATTATTTTCTTTTCCAACAGTCTAATCTGTTGAGTGTATAGGAACAACAACAACAATAATAATAAATGCCCTGATGTAGTACCAGGCAGTGGCTCTCATGTCTTCTGATTTTCACTGATTGGAAAGTATTAACATGTACATTGTTTTGTCTTGATATAAAAATGGGCTGCAGCAAATATTCTGCTCAATACCACAGATTTGCTTGTCAGTTGCTGGACCTTAACCAGTTGAGCATGCCACTTAGTAGCGCAGAAGTAGTAGAGAGGCATCATCCTTTGCAAACATGGTTGTTTTTTTCTTCATAATGCTTAAACAACCCATTTTCAGGGACCTTTTGAGAAGGATGGGCTACTCGACCCGAAGAGAAATTTAACTGGTCCCCCACCTGCGAGGTCATGCACCGTTTATCATATGAGACCACCACAACAATAACAAAGACAGCAGTAATTATAATTATTATTATTCAAATTTTTGCCACAAGAGCAGCTTCGCGGAGGTGGGGGATGAGTTGAATACTTCGACCTAAGTGTTCAACTGGTACTTAATTTATCGTCCGTGAAACGATAAAAGGCAATGGCGACTTCGGCGGAATTTGAACTCACAACGGAGCGACGAGCGAAATGCCGCTAAATATTTCGTCCAGCCTGCTAGCGGTTCTGCTAGCTCACCACTTTACTACTACTACTACTACTACTACTACTACTACTACTACTACTACTAATAATAATAATAATAATAATAATAATAATAATAATAATAATAATAAACGATATACTAATGATGCATTTTTCAGTAGGCCATCTATATTCTTCTTTCTTGTCTTTAGAAAACTTGCAAATAGTTTCGTCGAATCAGACGGAAATCCATTACACATGTGCTAGATAAACAGATAAACATAATCGAGGAATCCGATTTTTAAAAATCCTATTCTACATAATCAATGCGTATAGTTTGTTTACTAGGTGAAGCACAGCATGTTTACCACTTTAGTATCTGTCAGAGGTATCAGCTTTCTTGTGTAGTGACATCTAACAACCATGTCACCCCGAGTGTCAATAACGCAGAGGTTTCTATGTCAATCTGCTCTATAGTTAAAGATATGCGTGCTTCTAATTGAATAGATACAAATCATGCAATAAGGCCATTTCTCAGTGAGACCAAAGAAATGATCTACTCACTGCGAAACACTTTTATTTAAGACCAGGTAACAACGGCAATACAGTATCTCAAAGAAAGTAGAAATGTCTTCGTTCATATCCTTCTGTTATTTAGCTACTAACTGATTTATATTAACTTCTTAGCGCTTTCATGTAGGAAACTCCTTTCAGCCTTACATATCCAATAATCTCTTCTCGAATACTTCCATCATGCCCTTTTTATTCACATCAAAATCCATCCTTCCTTATTTATCGATTGATTTCATATATTTTCATATTACTCTTTTCTGCCCCATTTTAGCAAATACTATCAATAGATGTGATGTAAGCAAGAGATCGATAAATTTGAAATAGTTCTTCCTATAAACGAACTTCTGAGAAACACGAAGAATGTTCTTGTGCATTTGATCTTTTATATCTTTTATACAAAGAAATTTGGAAACGAAAATATTTAGTGGCCTGAAAAATTATTAACCTACAATGAAAACGAGTAACAAAGAAAAGGTGCAAACTGAAAATAGAATTAGATTCGGGCATAGAAAATATGGCGTTGGTTTTTAAGTTTAAACTACTATTCAGAGGAAAAATCAACAAACTATTGAATTTTATTTGCCTACGAAATGTGATATACTCTGATATCTACAGAGCTGAAAGTAGTTGACTATTTTGTCTAGGTACTTATCGTTGGATATTTCGTGTGATACTTTTGTGTAATGTTAAGATTTATTTCATATTATACATTTCATACTTCATATTCTACATTCATATTCAAGTTTTCAAACTATTATTTTAAAGAAATATCATTGATAGTTAATGTACGATTAAATATTATAATCCAAAATGTATCGTGTCTTAATGCACGCAAATAATGTATTTATACATACATTCATACATGCATGGATGTATATATATGTATATATATATATATATATATATATATATATATATATATATATATATATATATATGAGAGAAATTACGAAAAAAAAGCAACAGACGAGGACAGGTGGTGTAAACAATAAATGGATGTGTGTATATATATATATATATATATATATATATATATATATATATATATATATATATATATATATATATATATATATATATATATATATATATATATATATATTTATTTATTTATTTATATGTGTATGTATGTATGTATGCCTAAATGAAAGTATATGCGTCTACGTATATGTGAATGTCACTGAAATATTTCGTTGAAACACCACGTTGTAAAGAGAAACGGTTTCGATTTGATTTTCATAAACTGGGCCCAAGGAGAAGGTTTCTGGTTGCTAGCAATAACAGAAGTTTAACGCTTGACGAGAAATAACCCTACCCCTATATCAACAACATTGAATGTGTTTATAAGTCATTCCACTCACATGGTCATCTAATTGTTTGCACGTTTGTATATGTGATAGTATGCCACTTTTTATGGGGAACGAGCTCTTCTACGTACCTTTCTCTATTAATCTATCACCCTCTATCGTTTATGCTCTTTTCATTGTATATTTTACCCCTCACTACCTATATTTGCTATACCCTCTTACTCCATCTTTAGTATTTATACATCTGTCACGCTGAGTGTGTGTATGTTTGTATATGGGTGTGTTTGCCTCTGTGTGTGTATGCATGTCAGTTAATAATTTTATGAGGGCCATACAGTATAAAAGCCCTAATAAAGCATCATCAACGAACCCCGGAGATATCCAAAGATAAAGAATACACTTCATGGTACGGGAACAAAGCCTCTGTTGCACGGTGCCAGGGGATATCCGAGCACACAGTGCATCGATTAGATGATAAGCGCAAAGTGTCTCTCTCTGTCACACAGGTTCATGAAACGATTTCAGTCCACACTACTTCAACTTCTATTGAGTCATAAATATATCATGATCATCAACACATAACAAGGACAAACCTTTTCGGTTGCCCGTTTACACCTTGAACGACAACGCTTCCTTAGTAGACAGATTCACACAGGATGATCAAAGTGCGAAGTAAGACAAATATCTAAATCGATGCACCAATTGGAGACGCAGAAAAATTCGTTTATCGAGACGTTAAACTTGCCGCATAATATATGATATCTGTACTGATCAAAGAGCCTATTCCTTGAGAACAGACAAGGCCAGATATGGAAATGGAAAGAATTTCAATAAAGAAATTGTATTGTGAAAATTGCCCCGCAACGACGAGATGCATAGCTAGTGTATGTGTGTGTGTGATATTATTGTATAAACGTGTATATTAACCACAAGGAAAAGGAAAGAATCTATGAAATTGTGATGAGGAAAGGCGTGACATTAAGATGCTTTTGGTTGGCATATGTTTAATTTCCACCTACATATCACTACCTTACTATAAATGAAATATTTCCTCGATGTCTTTAATATATTTTACTTTCTAAATTCTGTTAAGGCGCGTACGGTAATGATGAAAGAAAATCTGTGCTATGTTGCAGGTCCAAAATTTCGGTATTTCCTGACAGCTAACATGCTACCATGTTGTACGCTACCAGTGGAATAGGCCATATTGTCTGAAAGTGATGTGATTACTTTGATCTCGAAGGTAATATGTTTTTATACAATATTTAAAGTACAGGCCTATAAACTTAAGTAATGAATATTTTATGAATTATGCTGCGGTTCTTTAAGAAGGAGAGTAGTAAAGTTAGATAAAGTTTATAATATATCGACATTTTTAAGGCGGTGTGAAAGCAGAAACGTTAGCACGCTTAGTCGCATTTTGCTCGACTTTACGTTGTTAGGTTTAATTCCCACAAACATTACTTTGCTTTTTGTCATCTCGGAGTAGATAAAATAAGTACCAGTTTAGCTCTGAATTCGATGCAATTGACTTACTCTCTCCTGAAATTGCTGGCTTTGTACAAAAATTTGAAACCAATATTTTGGCATCATGGTATATTCTGACCTGAAATTGTAGAACACAATGTAATGTTTTGCAAAACGTTTATCCATTGTAACAATGGATTTTCTATCGACCTGCAAACAGAGCATCGTAATTTATCATGTCACGATATTAATATAGAGAAAAGCCTATAGCAGCAAGACAGCAATATCGAGTTGACATATTTGGATTCGATTATATTATTTAGATACTTCTCAATGAAATCTCCAGGTAGGATTAACGAATTTCTGCTTTGAAAATTTTTTGTTTAATATCCTATATATAATCAGCATTTTTTCTCATCGTAAATTCTCACTAATATTTATCACATCACGTTAATGACACTGAAGACTGAAATTATTCATTGCCACTATACATACCATTGACTCTAAGCTTTCTACAGTATCTTTGTAAATTTATTCAGGTATGCAGCATACATTGAACAGCCTGCTGTAATTTACGTCATATTTATTTACCTTCTCTTTTTTGCTGCTTCATATTGTTATTCGCATTTAAACTATGTACTCCTCTTTACTTCGTCGATTGCTATTGATGTTTTATTTTCTCTCCTTCTCTCAATTTACTTCTTCAAATCATTTATATCCACTCAAAACCATTGTTGTTTAAAGCAAGATAATAACGAGCTTTGGTGCACTATATGAACGAAGTAATGAAGTTGCTGATGGAATGTTTTCTAAAAAGTGATTATTTGACAGCTGTTATCTTCTGCCAATTATATGCTTTAAGAAAACCATTGCGTATGCGAAACACCAAGAGAAAACAAAGCAACATAAACAACTGCTCGTTTCAAAACAAACAGCAACTTCCAAGTTAACACAATGTGCTTACGGTAGTGTTCGAAGGCAATTTATATGTTGCAGGGCATCAGCAATCATTAGCTGTTTGGAATGGCATTTTTAACGGTTGCAGATGAGAAAGTATAGTTAGACTGGTAACACACGCATTTGTGTAAATACTGAAACATACACATATGTGTGAGTATATATAAATATACATACCTACACACATATATGCATTTACATATACGCATTCACACTCGCACACATATATATTGATTGCCGTTCATATTCTACTGGTGTTAGCCATTATACTTTGGATATGCTGAAACACAGACTGACAAATTGTGATAGGACAACACGACCCCAAGCACACACATACATATTTACATGTATGAATATAAATATATATATATATATATATATATATATATATATATATATATATATATATATATATATATATATATATATATATATATATATATATATATATATATATATATATTTATATTCATACATGTAAATATATATACATATTAATATCTACCTACATATATATATATAGATATGCAGGGCAGGGAATCGTCAATTAGTAATAAAATTAATAATTAACAATTTTGCCGGGTAGCTCAGTATGAAAAAAAACCTTTCGGTAAAAAATTTATAATCATAAATATAACAGGTTACTGTCAATCCCTATATATTTATGATACATATATATATATGTACATATATACATATACATATCTACATACACACACACACATACATACATATATATATATATATATATATATATATATATATATATATATATATATATATATATATATATATATATATATATATATATATATATATATGTATATATATATATATATATATATATATATATATATATATATATATATATATATATATATATATATATATATATATATTTACTTATTTATTTATATATATATTTACTTATTTATTTATATATGCATTTTTATACGATTAGTCAGTATCTGTTTTAAGTGATAACATATAAAAACACGCAAATAAATCAGACAGCGTAGGTGTTATTGAGCAACAAATACTCACTGGGTTCGAACGTTTTGGAAGCACAAAGATAATTGCAGTTAGATTGAGGTTTGTCTGTGTTTATATATCAGGACTTCGGTGCGAAGTGAATTTCTGTATCTGTGTGTGGGAGGCAACCACGTGTGAAAATATACATACTTCATTTTCTTTTCTACCTATGCTGGAGAACCTACGTGATTAACCTCGTGAATACATGTTTTGATAACTTGTAAGATTTTTCTCGAAGTAAATTGTATCTGTCCACTTTGATATTAAGATGCGTTGAATTCTATTCTTTTACGGACATTACATTGTGTAAAATAATGACGGTATGAAGCAAATGGCGGAATCTATGAATACTGCAATATACAGTAAAATATGAAAGCTACACAGCAGAAAGTCGAAAGGCTAATGATGGTGTGTGTCAGTAAATTGTAAGTGTGAGAACGGATATCATAGTATAATTTACTTTGTCTTAATGAAGACGATACCTGATTTTGGCAAGTCTCTCATGTATTAAAAAGAACGCCCGCAGCAGATAATTTAACCCCTTCATCACTGCAAACGAACTACATTTTGTATGTTTTCATAAAATAAGTATGTCACAAAATCATAGGCTTTTACACTCGGAGAACTTTACATACATCGACTAAAACACAAACACGCACACACATGTAGTTGTGCGTGTCTATATATATATATATATATATATATATATATATATATATATACTTGCATGAATATACTTGCATGTAAATATATGTATGTATATATATATATATATATATATATATATATATATATATATATATATATATATATATATATATATATATATATATATATATATATATATATTCATTTTTTAAGTGTTTATCTATGTATCAATCATTATGTGTGAGTGTGATTGTGTGTGCATGTACACAGACACACACACACACACATATATATATATATATTTATATACAGTTATATATATATATATATATATATATATATACATACATATATATATCTTATATGTATATATATATATATATATATATATATATATATATATATATATATATATATATATATATATATATATATATATATATATATATATATATATATATATATATATATATATATATATATATATATATACACATATATATACATATGCATGTCCTCTCATTGACATTAAATTAAGACTGAGAATGTTAGTACGGTTTGCATTTGTAAATCCAGATTGTTCCGAATCGAGGTAATATATTTTGTGTTAGTAATATTTCCAGATGAATCGATATGCATCAATAGACGCACGGTGTTTTCAAATATATTTAAAAGTTAAACATAAAACTTTATAGCCAGAAGTATTTCTTACATATGATATATTCAACACATATTCCGAAAATCTATGAAACTAAACGTGATGGACAATGGCCGTCTCAAAGCTGCTGTCAACATTATGTAGATTTATGCAAATAGATGTGTGTATATTTAACACTTCATGTAAATATTTTAGATGCTAAATATTAAGTATATTTCTCAAATTGTTGGAATAATTTTATTACTATGATTCTTGAAGTATGGAACCATATATATACACAAACCATTATATATGCTGATAGTTGTAAAATTTACTCCAAAACGTTATGATGCTGCCCTCACTTACAAGAGATTCAACAGTGATGCGTTTTATTTGGCATTTCCGTCGCAGATGCAACACATGTCTAATGCGACTAAATGTGTGTATCTCTTTAGTTTGCAAATCTGAAGAAAACATCATGCCATATGATTAATACTGTTTCCAGTCACTTTTTCTTGTATCCTGCGATTTTTATGTATACATTATTATATTTTTATGTATACACTATAATATTTTTATGTATACACTATAATATAATTTTTAGTAATTTATTTATCTTTTCTACCAACTTATTGATTCTAATCCTTAGAGTAATTTGGTTTATTTAATCCAAGCGTTTTATATTTTATATGTTCTTCAGTTGACAGCTATTGCTTTAACGGGTAATGCCCAACATTGGATTGTATAGTCCTTTATACATGCAGCAGGAACAAAATAACTATGAACGTATATGCACATTCAAAAACACAGGCACACACGCATACACACACACACACACACGCACCCACATACACACACATATAAACACACACATCCTGAGTAAGTAGTAAAACGGTGATAATGGAAAATTTTGTGAACGTAATTCTCGCTGGAGATTGCTACAGAAAAAGTGTAACATTAGGGTATAGAGGCAGAAGTTGGTAAAAAAATGGGCACTAGTGCGTGTGGAAAATGACGCTTGCTAAAACACTTTGTTTATCGTCGAGTGTACATGCCGTAACATCAGTATACGAATATAAGGTGAGAGCTTGTATATATATATATATATATACTTGTGTATATAAGATTGACCAGTAACCGGTCTGTCAATATGCTAGAAGAAGCTCACTTAAAAATTCCTGTTTTTGCTCCGCTGAATCCCTATTTGACAATTTTTTAAGTGAGCTTCTTCTAGCATATTGACAGACCGGTTACTGGTCAATCTTATATACACAAGTACTATAATCTTCGTAGGATCTCTAAAATTTTTTTTCATGAACCTTCTGATTCCTTCAATGTGCTAGTTTCCTAGTATTAAATTGATATTAATTAATATCGAATTTTTACCATATTATGTTAATTATATATATATATATATATATATATATATATATATATATATGGGCAACACCCTGAAACTAGTCTGCAGATGCCAAAACCAGCAGGGGGACACTGCTGACCTCCCCTGTTCGAAGGTTATAAAGGACACAGGTTTCGTGTGTCACATAGCTAGCTAGAGGCGATGGCTTCTTGGAGCTAATTCACGGCAGCTTTCGTCCTAATTTTGGGACTGCCATTGTTGGCTTGGCGATAACTATTAATTTCCAGTACCGCTGCCGTAGTCTCCTTTAGAGAGACTTAGAAATATTAATAACTCTATTATATATATATATATATATATATATATATATATATATATATATATATTATATATATATATATATATATATATATATATATATATAATATATATAATATATTGATAGATAACTAGATATCCCACCGTCGTCGTGAACAAGATCTAATCTTCGTTCATCGCTCATTTGGCACGTGAGGGCTCAACTCACTTCCTCTCTTCATCTGACATCAAACCCCACAGGGATTCCCATACACCTCTCATATTCAACTGCGCCCACTTCACTACACATCTACTTACCGCCTACACGCGCGACTATACAAACAACAATAAACACTGTTCAACTCATCACTCACACATCATTACTCACGCATTCACACACCTTCCAATACCACCTTCCTACTTTACACACAATAGCACCGACCACTTCCCAACACCGGAACCATACATCCACACACATTCTTGAATGGTTTTTCCAAAAATACCGCTATACCAACAGCCACACATATTGTTTAACTCAGTACACACCACACACCCTCATACACACTCCCACACAATCATACACATTCCAACTCCTACACAAGCACATAGTACCTGAACACAGAAAATATGCACTCCCACATCTAAACAAGCACAGATTACTAGAACAGACTCAACACGCATAAACATATGCAACATGGATAGACAAATTTAATGATCGCCCACAAACATAAAATTATATATTTGGACGCTGTTTTGTCAAAGAGAGACACACACATACTCATGTCCGCATACCACCTAATACAGCACGCATCAACTGCTACACACAACACACAAAGACAAAGACACGTTACAAAATCACACACGCGTTAAGTTCACTCACCACCATTCAGGCATGCACACTCACACACACAATTCTCACATACACATACATGCTTGCGAATCTCAATTCTTTGTGATCACCATAAGGATTTCCCGTCCATTCAAATTCTTCTTTTCTAGCCATCCCGCTATGTTGGACGGTTGAATTCTATAAAGTTTTTCTCTCCGTTTGTTCGTTCTCTGTCCAGTTTTTCCCCTTTTATTCCTTTCTGCCGAAGAGCGTAGGTTCGAAGCTTAAAAGACTTTTTCGTTTTTTCTCAAGCGTCAAGATGATACACCTGTTTCCGCATTTTGTTTTTGTAAATGTGAACTATATATACATTTACTTGCTTCAGTCATTTGACTGTGGCTGTGATGGAGCACCGCTTTTAGTGGAGCAAAATGAAACCCCAGGACTTATTCTTTGTAAACCTAGTACCTATGCTAACGGTCTCTTCTGCCGATGATACTTTGTTGGGTGCATAAAATTATAACTCCATGCATGTATGATATATTGAGTCAGAAATACTTTTGCAAAATTGTCGTATGTGGGATTTACTAAACGTTTGAAAACATTTGCAAAATGACAAACTGTGGTGCTACACTTTGACAATTCTCTTCTGAAGCAGTTGGAGATTCGAGATAGGATATTTCGATCGAAATCAGCGACTATTGCAATCAATATTGAAAAATAAGCATTTGGCCAAATTTGGACATACTTCAGTTTAATATAATATCAATGTCATATATATATATATATATATATATATATATATATATATATATATAAATATATATATATATATATATATATATATATATATACTACGTTGATATTACACACATACACACACACACACATATATAAATACGTATATGTATTTTTATATATACATATATATATATATATATATATATATATATATATATATATATATATATTATATATATATATATATATATATATATATATATATATATATATATATATATATATATATATATATATATATATATATATATGTATATATATATGTATATATATATATATATATATATATTATATATATATATATATATATATATATATATATATATATATATATATTACATATATATATATATATATATATATATATATATATACGTATACATATATGCAAGTACCTTATACCAATACATAAATGTTTATGCATATCTATAATATAAATTGGACATAGGCGACCGTTGTATTCTTTCTTGTCTTGAGGTCCACAGTCAAACGGCTGGGTGGATTCGCGTGAAAAATGGCACACGTGTGGAGACGGGAACATATATTAGAACACGGTATTTTTTCCTAGGCCCCATAGGTACCAAGAAAATCAATTCAAACTATTTCTAATGGAATTCTGTTATATGTTCTGCCATTAAAACAATCAGTTGCTCACAGAGCTGACATATACCATTTCGCTACCAACAAGGTGAGTACAGGATGACAGTCAGCCAATACTTTCGCTATGCTGTCTCTCTTCATTCACCTCTTTGTGGGGTTAATAATTTTAATCTTTAGTAAATAGTTTCTCATTGAAATTACATAATAGGCAGAATTGTGTGATTAAGACAGTAGGGTGTTTTGAGGGAGATTTGGCTGCAATTTCTACCAGGTCTAGCTACAATGTAGAGGTCTGAACTTAATTTTCATTCACATATTTGCATTTGAAAAATTTAACATAATCTTTTCCATAAATCAACTATCATAAATACATATACATGCGCAAGCACAGATGCACACACACATACGCACACACATACATATAAAAGTCCATTTCATATATCTTCTTTCAATTTCTGCTCTCTGCAAATAACATTTTTATGGATACAATTGCTTACAAGAATAGGGATTAATGTATAATTTCTTTCTATGTTCATAATAGAAGCTGTTGTCTGGCAGGGGTGGGGTTCAGGAAATGTTCATACGCCTGGAGGCTGCAATCGAAAAAGGGAACACGAAATGACAAGGTTGAGAAATGGTGTTATAGATTATGCCTAACCGAAAACGTTCACAGCCATATCATCCAATCAGACCGGTTAAATCCGGGGTTAGCTGCTAGTATACATATATATATATATATATATATATATATATATATATATATATATATATATATATAGGGAACCCGTGGAAGAGGTAGGCCCAGGAAGACCTGGGCTGAGGTGGTGAGGCAAGACCTTCGTACATTGGGCCTCACCGAGGCGATGACTACGGACCGAGACCTTTGGAAATGGGCTGTGTGTGAGAAGACCCGGCAAGCCAAGTAAGATCGTTGCCAGTGCCCCTGGACTGGTTCTTGTGCGGGTGGCACATGAGATGCACCATTTTGAGCGTGGCCGTTGCCAGTACCGCCTGACTGGCTCCTGTAGGATTTTCGAGCGAGATCGTTGCCAGTGCCCCTGGACTGGCTTGTGCGGGTGGCACATAAAAGACACCATTTCGAGCGTGGCCCGTTTATCGTGCGGGTGACACGTAAAAGCACCCACTACACTCTCTGAGTGGTTGGCGTTAGGAAGGGCATCCAGCTGTAGAAACTCTGCCAAA